>NC_068984.1:80573220-80577463 GCF_001194135.2 Octopus bimaculoides
CGCCATCGGATTCTTCCTCGCCGTCTCTACAGTGTTTTTTATATGGCCCAGCTGGCCACACTGAAACCATTGGGGCTTGCGCCCCTCGACGGATACGTTAAGGAATTCCTCCTCAATTTCTATTTTCTCCGGTAACTGTTCTAAAATTGACTGTTCTGATTGTATTAGGAGGTGAACCGTTTGACCGATCCGATAAGCCTTTTCTGTGACGGTAGCCTGAAGGAGTGGTATATTATCTTCCTTTTTTGCCAGGACTGCCGCCATCAACCACATAGGGTTGACTTGAGGTGAGACCCTTGGTATGCGTATCTTTGACGTCCTCATTCCCATATATATTGGAATTAAAACAATGTCCTCCGTTTCTAAAGATTTAACTGAGTGCATTTGTGCAGTATCTATATCTTTTAGTCGTACTTCGATAGTACCAACTTCTTCCTTCTGGCTAGGTATGTGATATCCTGCCAGATGGGTTTCAAGCACTTCTCAACTTTCTCTTCGCTCACTCGATCAATTTTTTTTCCTTTTAGACAGTAAGATTTTAAAATAATTGTTTTTCTTTTTTCTAACATTAATAGTTCTTCCGGGGTTGAACTTTCACAACACCGTCTTCAATTGTTATCATATATTTTTTACTTTATCAGGTCATTTTTGTTTGTCGACAGCTGGCGGGTTCCACCTCCAGCCGCCGACGCAAAGCTTCTTTTTTGATTATTTTCTTCTGTTTGAAGGCTTTTCACGTCAATATTCCTCTTCGCCAGATGAAGTTACACTTTTCGGCATCTTGCCAGCAAGTAATGTTTCCCCCACAGGGGAAAACACATGATAGTTTTCGAATGAAGACTATCACACAAATAATTATAACAGAAACAATAACTATAAGAAGAAATAACAGAAAAAACAGTCAATAGAAACTTGCACTTACTATACAGATACACTCCAATAGTAAATCCCAATAAATCCAAACTCACACAGACGAAATATCGCTTAGCATTTTGCCCGGCTTGCTAAAGTTCCTGCCAGCTCACTGCCTTGGATAGAGTATTAAATATTCAAAAAAATAATGAGCCTTTCTACTGAAGGAACAAGGCATTGAAATTGGGGTGGGGGAGACTAGTCGATTGCATCAATCCCAGTGTTTCACTGGTACTTAATTCATCGACCTCGAAAGGATGAAAGGCAAAGTCGACCGCGGAGGAATTTGAACTCAGAACGTAGCGGCAGACAAAATACCGCTCGGCATTTCACCGAGCGTACTAACGATTCTGCCAGCTTGCTGCCTTGAATAGAGTATTAAGTATTCAAAAAAATAATAACAAAGATATTTACGAGGGTCGACTGAAAAGTTCATAGGCTGACAAAGATAATCTTATGGAATGTGACCAAATGAGGGTTATGTTTCAACGTAGCCCCCCTTGCGGTCTACACACTTCTTCCATCGATTTTGCAGCGCTTGGCTCCCATTGGTGGAGAAACTTTCATCCTGTTGGTCAAAAAAGTCATCAACAGCAAGTGAATTAGAAATGCTGCTGTTAATTAGTCCCCATATTTCTACTTCAGAATTGTTTTATTGACACTTTAAGGAACAAGAGAATGAAAAAGAAAGTGGGAAAGACAAAAAATTTATAAATTACTCATCAATGTTGTTGGCATGTCAATATTTTAATTTTCACTTGATCTTCAAGTTACTATGTATATGGTTTGTCCACATTAGTCCCTAGAAGCACAGAGAGTTGGTTTCCCAGGAGTATATATTCCTCCCTGGATGGGACGCCAGTCCATCGCACGATCACTCATTTTTAACTGCTGAGTAGACTAGAGAAATGTGAAATGTAGTGTTTTGCTCAAGAGCACAACGCATCGCCCTGTTCAGGAATTGAAACCACAATCTTACGATCATAAGTCCAACACCCTAACCACTTAGCCACGCGCCTCCACAACTATGTGAATAAATGTGTGGAACGTAGCGTTGCATTTTTGCATACCATGGGATATCAGTATCTTCATAGGATGACAAATGTGCGACGAGAAATTAGAAACTTTTTAGTTTTTCCTCGTTTTTTCCGTTTTGACGTAAATTTTGCAGCTAGGATTTAATTTTCTTCCGTTATACTGAAATATTCGTAACAAATTTCATTATAATGAGATTATTTTAGTGTGGTTTTAACAGGCTTGTGGCCCGGAATTTAATTAAAAAAATCACTATAATTATATGCGTTAAACGGAAATTCACCGATGCAAGGAAAATACGAAAGACGTTTAGAACAAATTCTCCTCTCAATTTATTGACAATTTTGAGAGATTCGAAGAAACCGTGGAGATTATTTGAAGTGAAGTAAAAGCGATTATTCCCATCAATTGCACATTAATGTTTCTATCAGTGGTTTCATTCCGGTTGCTAATCCTCGAACTGATCAGCTCATTCATTCCCAGCCGAGATGAAATCCCTGGTCACTATGAATTACAGAACATCCAATTACTTTGATAAAGGTTTTGCTCTTCAATTTATCTTCTATTAAGCTTCATTCTCTCTTGTAACATTGTGCCGTACATATACATATACGAAGGGGTGCGGAAAACTTCCTGGCTTTGGATAGAAAAAATGCAGGAGGATCAGTTAATTATGATTTTATTTAACATATTTCCCTCTCAGATTCATGCACTTATTGCAGCAGTTCTTGAGTATTGCTAAACTCTGTAAAAAAAAAAACTCGGAATGTTGGGCCTCGAACCAGACCTTTCACGACACCCTTAAAGCCAAGAACTTTTCAGCATCCCATCGTGTGTGTGTGTGTGTATTATATATATATATTAGCGAACAGCAGAGAAGGATGAATTTTATGATTCATAATCCAAATTGTTTTCGACAGCGATTGTGTGATCGGAGTAAAAGCCTCGTAATTAGCATGTATAAGTAAGTCATTTAAATGTGATAAATTACCCATTACGTCAGAAGAAAAGGATTAAAATGTAAAAACTACAGAAGAGGCTATAAAAAGCCTCAGTAATACACGATTCTCCTATGAATTAGTTATTGTAGGACGTCGACTTGGTGTCGTTCTTAAGAGAACCAGAATGCATGTAGCAGCCATCTTTTATTTTATTTACGCCACATCTCGTTATTTTACTTACTCCACACCTTGTTAAACAAGAACGGATACGTTGAAATATGTTGAATGGGAGGGGCGGGTAATAATACTAATTGATAACATTACTTTCCAACAGAATTATGAATAATAATTATCAATAAGACTTTTATATAAACAATTATTATATCACTTATTCATATCTCTCGTTTCTCGCTGTCATGTGACATTTAATGGAGAAACGCTTCTATGTGACCTTCTCGTACGACTCCCATGCGAACTTAATACATGAACGTTGACTAATCAATTTGTGCGCTAACGGATAGCGTTCTGAGCCACATTCATACTTTAAAAAACAAACTATTTCTATAAAAACTAGAATCGACATAATTCGCGCCACAGCTCCATATACTATACGTTGTTGAAAATCTAATGTGAGTCCGGTGAAATGCATTCCTGTATTTTAAAATTCTAATTAATTCTACTATATTCACTGTGTATTTTCAACTTCATTTCTTCTATTTCTCCACTTGTTTGGATTTATAACAATATGTGTATGTGTGTGTGTGTATTGATACATGCTAACGGATGTACACACAAATATTGATGTACATAGTCACACAAGCACAAACACACACACACACACAAACATACACATACACCTACATGCCCTTGTCTTCATAACTGGTACACCTTTTGTTTTGCATTGTATGATATTTTTCTGAGATATTTTCTTAATAATAGCTATCACTAAAGATTTTCAGGCGCTATTCTCACATCGGTACACAACAGAAAAACTGTATAAAAAAGAAAGATGCGTATCAGTTCCGTATTTTTATACTTTATGTAATTGCGTATTATATTTATCACACTTCTGGCATAAATAATTGATAAGCAAAAGAATAGCCTTTGTATTTTAACTATAATATCATGACACTAAATGCCGTTTAATAAAAAAAGATATTCTGATATATCTAAAATAAAGCAATTGGAAAAGTGTAGGATTACTCGTTTTATATAACAAGATAACAAGCTAGATATGAGAATCTTCCGTTTTGGATATTATAACTCGAACATAGATTGTGGCCCTTCCTAACTTCCTGTGCATCTCTCTCTCTCTCTCTCTCTCTCTCTCTCTCTCTCTCTCTCTCTCTCTCTCT
>NC_068984.1:80578242-80581457 GCF_001194135.2 Octopus bimaculoides
ATATATATATATATATATATATACATATATATATATATATGGCTGTGTGTGTATGTATGTATACACCGCATTGTTAGATAAAAAAATCTTTATTGGTTTATTAAGGCGACCATTGGCATAATGTTAAGATATACTCCGGCAATTTACAAGCCTATCACCTGGAACATCAGCGTTCGTCTCCATTTCGGGTTAAAACATCATTTTAATCCAGAATGGAGACGATCGCCGATGTTCCAAGGGATATTCATGATAATTATTGAGGTATTCCTAAATATGAAACCAGTAGTAGCCTTAATACACAAATATCCATCTATCTAATCTACCAATCTATTTATCTATCTATTGCCTACAGTTGTTTCACATCACACCCAATTTAAATTACAAAACATATATAGTAATATAAGTTTGCCCTTTGAGTATCCTGGGTGGAAGATCTTCAGGGCAAAACGGACATTACTGAGTTTACATTTTGATCAGTTGAAATACTCCAACAGACTTAGCAGATGAAAACGTGTTCATTGAGTGTGTGTGTGTGTGTGCGCGCGCGCGCATGCGTTGATATTTTTATTTTTTATTTAAATACGTTAATAATAATAATTATAATGAATCAAAGTATGTAAGAATGAAAATAAGGATAAAAATAAAGATTAATAGTAAATCATTAAAATAATGAAATTCATCAATGATAAAAAATAAATGAAATAAAAATGAAATAAAAGTCTTTTTTGCAAAACTACGTATGTAGCTATGTGTGTCGGCATAAGATTATTGAATACGAGTATGGAAGTCATCGTTTATGTATGGGTGTGTGTGCGTTTATAGGTTGTTACTTCTTAAGTTCCTTTATTACTGCGTAAGTGTGTATATGTATTAGTAAAAGGTTATCGAATATTTCTATAACTATATACGCATTTATAGGTATGGATATTTATAGCCTATTTCAGTTTATGTATGATTGTTTATGTGTGTGTGTGTATAGATGTTTACTGTCTCAGTTTATTTATTTGTATGTAAGTGTGTATGTATGTTAGTAACCTGTTATGAAGTCAAATCAGTTTGTTAATATACATATATATTTCCTTATATTATTTAATCGAATTCATGAAAAAATCAATCATAAAAGTCAAGCATAATTATTATAATATGAAACAGTAAGATAATTAGTAAAGTAATTATATTTGTATTTAGCTATTGATTCATAGATTATTCTATATAACATAATATATTTGTGTGTGAAAGATAACACATATATGGATATGGGCTTACGTTACATGCATGTTAAGATTAGCACGTAGATATATTAAGTATATTACGTATTCAATATTGGTGCTATCGATAGAATTATAATATTTGTAGCTAAAATAAGATGTATTATATTATCCTATTAATTAATAAAGATACGTTTTCAATATTATTATCAAATTGATATTTAAGTATTATCTTATATGATATACAGTATATATTATTTACATCTATATTATTTTATTCTATGTTTGATTTGTAAATTAAGTTATACTTATGCTTATACCGTTAATGTTTATTTTCATTATCATTTTTAAATTTTAGAAATGTTATAATTTCTAAATCTCTCAACAGCAGTGCAGGGTATTAATATTTATTGCCAAACTAACGTGGCAGTCAAGAGAAATAGGATGAATGCTGCTGCTGATTAGCTCCAAGAGGTGATCGCCTCTAGCTAGCTATATGACGCACAAACCTGCGTTCATAAACGTTCGAACAGGGGAGGTCATCAACTTCTCCTTGCTGGCTTGGCAACCGCAGACCGGTTTCGGGGTAGTTGCTCCTTATCAATGTAGAGCAGCCACATATTTCTAAAATATACTTAGGTTCATTCTAACAAGTTAAAATATTCATTCTTCCTGGTTTAATTAATTTGTGTTCAGATTTTACATATTATACGTATTATATATTATGCTTATATATCTAATGTTCAGTTTTGTTATTAATTATTTATTTATCTATTAAATTTTCTAAAAATATACTTCGAGTAGTGACAACAAGCTAAATAATTTCTTTCCTAGAGTTAATCAACCTATGTTTGGATTTTATTATCCGAAAAATTTCTTCTGTACGTAATTGACATCTCCTATCTGAAATTTGATAAGCTCTGGCATGGCTTACAACCTCCCATTTAATCTTATAATTTTCCCCATTATCTTTTAACATCCATATAAATTCGTTGAGACTAATATTGTTGATTTTATACTTATTTCTAAAAGAACTCTCATTAATTGCAATTCTCCGTTTAAATTGTGTTTTGAACCTATGTAATCGCATATATATATATATATATATATATATATAATTTAAACAAAGATAAAAATCCTCTTAAAGAGATTATAAAACTATTATTATTATTATTATTATTATTATTATTATTATTATTATTATTATTATTATTATTATTATTATCATTATTATTATCATTATTATTATCATTAGTAGTAGTAGTAGTAGTAGTAGTAGTAGTAGTAGTAGTAGTATTTGGTACATTATTCCATTCGCTAAGCAAATTAAGAATAATTTAGTTGGATCTTTATACAAACTATTTTGTAAACATTTTACCAAAGAAAATAGTTATTATGATATAATTAACGCCTGCTTCTTGTGGCTTTTTCTGTTTCGAAAAATATGTCCCAAATTATTTCTTCCCTTAAGGAGAGGAAATTATCCAATTTTTATAACAATAAAGACCAGATTAAATACAAAAATATTAATACTCTAAGATGTAATGTCAGTAATAAGTGTATAATTAATTCTAATGTACATTAAATCTTACATTAATCCACATTAAATCTCACCCTAAGCTGAAGAATAATAAATAACTATCATACTGAATACAATGGCATGAATCAAAACATCGAGATAGCAAGGTTAGAAATAACTGTTTAATAAATATTCTGAGAAAACAACCGTATTATATAGATGTAGAGTGAGATTTGAAGGTAAGAATTTCTTCTACATCGGTGCAACGGAAAACTTTAGCAAAAGACGCATCCCTTATCACAATTACACTTTTAATAATAAAAATAAGTCATCTTCTACAAGCCTTAGTAAATTTATTTGTGACTTAAAGGACAAAAATAAAATGTTTACTGTGGAGTTGGAAATAATAAGCAGGGCCAGTGTTTATAAAATTGGAAATGCCTATTATTTTCTGTGAGTGGAAGAATTATATATATATATATATATAT
>NC_068984.1:80586636-80589865 GCF_001194135.2 Octopus bimaculoides
TATATATATACGTGAAAAGGAATATGCTTCAGAACCATTTAGATCCTACAGATCTTTATCTACTAGATTATTTTTGCTTGAATAAATATTTGATATGATAATATTACAATGTAGGGAGACCCTGAGTCATTGAATAATACGGATTCTGTATAATTAGAAAAATTACCACCAAATTATAACTAAAAGATGTTTTTAACAAACAATCCAAATAAACATCCAAATGCTTCCATGGCATAAAATTTTTAATCTTAAAGTATAGTAATACACTTGAACTGAATTAATCTGGACAATATAGATCGTCTCTTTTCCGGAATTTTTCTAATAAACACACCGGAAATTTGCAAAAGTTGTTCTATTCCAGCTTTATTGTCAGACCATACATTTCCTATCACCATTAATCATCCTCGCCTGAGGCTGGTCTCCTAGCATACGACTTTAACTAATGAGGTGTGAAGTAGCGTATGTTAATAGTAACACTAAATTTAATACAACGCAATGTCAATCTTTTTTTTTTTTCGTGTGTGCTGCATGATAAGTTATTTTGGAACTGGAAACGCTTGCATATACAACGCCGTGACACTCGCACACACGAACAGGCAGTCAACCAGATGCTCAAACATATACAACTTTCAGTTGGTGTGTACGAAAATAAATAGAAAAGGTTTATTTATTCGGAAAATACTGATGGTTCTTTCCGTCGTTACGCAAAACTTAAAACTTTGAACGATCGTAAGTAGCGAGAAAATTTCAGAAAGGACCAATCAGAAACTTCCAAAGCCACTTGCACATGCAACACATTATGTACGTCTATGTAATGTATGTGTATAATGTTTATATATTACTTATATTTTATTCTTACTGGAACATCATCATGATGAGTTTAGTCGATCAAATTGACCCCTGTACTTATTTTAATTTTAACACTTATTCTATCGACCGATTTTTGTCGAACTGCTAACTTGACAATCAGTGAAACACAAGCATGCATACACACACATAAAACATTGAATCATATTCGATAGGCGCAGGCATGGCAGTGTGGTGGATAACACTTTCCAAATATTTGGTTTCGGGTGCAATCACAGAGAGCGGTAACTGGAGTAAGTGCCGGGTGGTTCCAAAAGATGTCAATTTTGACATTTAAATATTGCTCACAAAGAAATTGCGTAATTGAAATATACGAACATCCATCGTAAAGAATCGATCAACAGATTTCATCGGTTTGCGGCCATTGTAGAAAACTTGTTGCTCAAGATACTATGCACTGAGATTGAACCCGAAACTAAGTATTTGCGTTTACAGTAGGGCTGCAGAATTCAAAGATTAATTAATCGATTAATCGCTAATTTTTTTCAACGATTAATTTTTTTGTTTCATCGATTAATTTTTTATTCATCGGTTTCAAATTTAATTTTCTACCCATCATTGATAAATGTACCGGAAGTCGAAAAGCAATAGTAGTAACAACAGTAAAATGGCGCCGGCGAAGAATCGAGTTATGAAATATAAACCTATATCAGGTCGATCACATGAACATTTTGGATTTAAATTGTTGGCTGACGGTAATATCAAAACTGCTGATAACGTTTATTGCATCCATTGCGACAAATCGTTCGCATACCATGGATCTAACACATCGCTTACTTACCACCTTCAAAACAAACACTCGCTACAGTATTCGAAACCTCAGCTCGCAATATCAGCTTCATTTAGTCAGTCTACAGCGGCGGTGTCATCTACCTGCAAGCAAACTACTTTGAGTCAGTTTCATCGTCGGTCTGATCATCCGGTGAATGCTGCTCTACAACGTGACATTAAAATATCACTTGCAAACTGGATACCTAATAGTGGTAGACCAATATCGATAGTAGAAGGTGATGGTCTTCAGCAAGTGTTGCGTACGGCGCTTCAAGATACCGAATATAAACTACCTTCCTGGCGCACTATTGATAAAAAGTTGGCTGATATTTATAACAGCAAAAGAGAAAGCGTTTTAGAAGCAGTGAAAAATTCAAAGGCAATTGCACTAACATCTGATTTTTTGACATCCCTAGGTAATGAAAGTTATTGCGGGATCACCGGCCATTGTATTGCTGATGACTGGGATTTTATAAGTGTTATTCTTGAATGTGTGCTTGTTGTTAGACGTCACTATTCTAACAATGTTGCTGAGTCATATAAACAATTTGTAAAAGACTCAGGTTCTAGTAACAGACAATGCATGAAATTTGGTTTCAGCTGTTAATCAAACTGGTTTTGCTCATATTCCGTGTTTGGCTCATAGCCTGCAGTTGAGCATATTGCATGTTTTAAAGCCGCAATCATAGGACATTTTAAACATAGCCCTATCCACACAACTGAATTGCAGAATTGTAGTGATTCACCATTTCGTAAGCTACAAGATGGAACAGTACTTTTCTAATGCTGAAAAGTCTGCTGCAGGCCAGAGAATCAATAACCATCTACATGTTAGACGAAGAGAAGCAATATAAAGGTCGATTTTGATTGAGAAAGATTTCAAAATACATCAGCGTTTTAGACTTATTCTGTCAGGCTGCTGTCCTGCTTGGCGGTGAAAATTATGTATCGTGCAGCTGTGCATTTCCACTGTTATTGTCTTTGATAAAGCACATGACTGTAAATGATGATGATCCAGGTTATATAGCCAGAATCAAGGCAATATCTGTTAATGACTTCAGCAAACGTATAGCTGACATGAAAAGTATTAAAATAGTACAGATTGCAACAGCACTTGATCCACGATATAAATACTTCAAGTGTTTATCAGACGATTCAAAAGAATAAATTTGGTTACTTATTGGACAGCAAATAGCAACTGATGTTAATGATGATCGATTGAAGACTAATGCACAAGATGATACTGACAGTGTCAGTAAAACTATATGCGAACCGGATAAAAAGCGTATTGAGCTGATGGAGTCTAACTCAGAAGAGGATGTCGAAAACACTTCGGATGTTGGGGGAGGGGACAAACACAGTCACACAAACATATACACACACATACATATATATATAAACATATATACGACGGGCTTCTTTCAGTTTCCGTCTACCAAATCCACTCACAAATCTTTAGTCGACCCTAGGCTATAGTAGAAGACACTTGTCCAAGGTGCCACGCAGAGGGAATGAACCGGGAACCATGTGGTTGGTAAGCAAGCTACTTACCACACAGCCACTCCTGCGCCTACTATATATATATATATAT
>NC_068984.1:80590475-80591868 GCF_001194135.2 Octopus bimaculoides
ATATATGTACATATATGTGACTGCATTAAGTCTTCTGGACATAGGGTCGACTAAATTTCCGCATACAACCGATGAAATCGACCTCCATTCATCCTGAATGGTGTCTTTCAACTATGATACTTTACAGGGATTTTTCTCCTCAACCTTTTTTTCAAAAGACCCCATAGATGTTCTATTGGATTTAAATCAGTTGACATGGAAGGCCAAGGCAATAACTTTACCTTTTTATCTGATAAAAACTTAGTCATCGTCTCTGAAGTGTGTTTTGGGTCATTATCATGTTGGAACATGGAATGTCTTCCTAGTTCCTTGATGCTTTTCAACATTGTTTTCTGCAATATGTCACAATAAAGCCTTGAATCAATTTGTTCTCTCAATAAATGTGAGTCCTCCCACACCAGCCGCACTCATGCACCGCCAAAGCATAACACTTGCGCCGCCGTGTTTCGTGGTAGGCACGGTGCATTTGTCACCATTATCTTCACCTGGTCGTCGCCATACTCGTTTAATACCAAGCAAGTTGATTTTAGTCTCATTGTTAGACGAAGAATTTTATTCCAAAACTCCACCTTCAGCAAAAGAAAGACGACTTGATTTATGCCTGGTAGTGAGGTGAGGCTTTCTACGAGGAATGCATCCATGAAGACTACACTGGTTCAAACTTAGGCGAACTGTTTGGGCGGATACACTCTTTCCACTAGCAAAACACACTTCTTGGGCCACAAATGAAGCGGTATGACGCCTGTCGTCCATCACGCAACGTTGAATGTCGCGAATATCCCGCACAGTTAAAATAGAAAGACAACCTGGACGATGTTTATTACTTTGTACATCTGAATTACTTTGGCAACTGTGTTTACGCTAATATGTATTCGCTTGCTAATTAACTTGTATCCTAAACCATTCTTGTGCAAATTAAAAATGATTTTCTTCGAATCTTCACAGTACTTTTCCTTTTGGTGCCATTTTAATGACAATGAAGAAGATTTTTCACCACAGTACACAAATCAGAATTCCTGCAGATGCAATAACAATGACCGGTGCAAAAATGCCAGGAGAATTAGTTTATTAGAATTGAAATTATCAGCTACATCTGAATTAAGTAAAATAAAAGTAGATAAAATATTGAATATAGTAAATTTCCTTTAGGGTATACATATTTTTGTAACGTCTGAAAATTAATATTTCGTTCATATCTTTGAAAATGTTTATTGTTTTGTGTTCCAAATTTGTATAAAGTTTGCATGTATAATATATTTTATTCAGTATAAACTTCGTTTAATTTTCTTTGATATTATCATAATAATGGCAATTTTATTGAAACCTTTAAGGGTTGTACATACTTCAGTGAGAAATTTTTACGGTGAGTGTGTTAAACTATAAGACAATAAAA
>NC_068984.1:80591951-80594748 GCF_001194135.2 Octopus bimaculoides
ATAGGGTAAAAGAAATTAGAGAAATTTTCTACCAGTGGCTAGCATGCATAAAATAGTCAATAGACAACATACACACACACACACACACACACGCACACGGACATATATATATATATGTATGTATATTCCCTAATACACATAATAGATGAATGGATGGATGGATGGATGGATGGATGGATGGATGGATGGATCTATATGAATTTCTCTATCGGGATTTCTCGTTCCCGAATTTCTGGGGAAATTTGGCTAAAAATACAATAGGTATTCTTCGAGATTGTACTCTATTTACAGGGAATTCCCGGCCGGCTATTCAGAAACTACTTAGATATTAGAATACCATCTTAAAGCAGTGATGCTGTGGCGCAATAAAGGTTCTGTTATAACATTTACAAACCGTTCACGTAGACATTGCATAAGGAATAAGTACAATTGAAATACATGAGCTTTCATCTTAAAGAATTGGCTAAGAGAAAATAAGCTTCTTTATGCAGAAGCAGGTTGAAACTGTAGAAGATATCCGAATTAATTCCTATTCACATATTTTCTGTGAATACAATTGTGATAAGGGCTTTTTGTTTGGAAAAATTATTTCAGATGATAAAACTTTGGTTTTTACCAAAGAATAGTTCTCATTCAATGCAGATGCTTCAGTGTCAATATGATATGAGCAAAGAAATTGTAATTAATGAAATAACTAAAAGAATGTTGCAATCTAAAATATTCAGTATTTCTTTAGAAGAATATACATGTTGGAATGAATGCAGATATTTAAATGTAAATGTACACTCATCTGATAAATTTTCGGATTTGGAATGATCAGAATTTATGGAAATTGACTTGTTGAAATATCATTGAACTTACAAATATAAAGCTTTCTGAATTCAAACTTGAGATGGAAAAATATAGTGGCAATCGTAACTACTGGAGTAATTGCCATGGTGAAATTTGTAAAGAAACTAACTGCAAGTATCAGCTGTCTTATGTAAATCGATTTCATTCATCTGTTTTGTTTTTAAAGTCCATTACAAGAAACTTTAATCAAATTGTTATACATATTCATTCTTAATACGTTCCAGCAGGTGAATATACTAATCGCTGTTGTTGTTTGTCTATTTAGAGCAAATTTCTTTCATACAATGTGTGTTCAAAGCATACTCGATTCACTAATGTAAGAGGGCTTGGAAATACCGTGATGTTTCGATATACTTGTGTCTCTTCAGTTAATGCTACCTCAGATCATTAAATATAATTTTCGTTTATAGAAATTTGCAAACAAATTATTTGCTGATGCGTGATGTCTGCTAAACCGATAATAAATCGTCATCTGCAGGAAAAAACAGCGAAAGCCAAAATAAAGGTGTAAATATTCATTTTTAATATGCTGCAGCAGCTTCAAGTGTGAATATGTTAATCGTTGTTGTATTTAACCTTCGGAAAGCAATTTCCTTGAAGACAATCTATTCATAACATTCGATTCATTGAAGTAAGGAACACGTGACATTTTATAATCGATTTGACAGCCATCAGTACGAATCAACAAGTTATTTCTTTGCTGATTTCTATATACAAGAGCCAAAATTCTTGTTTAGGTATCTTTGACTGAAGGGACACAAATATGCCAAAACACGGCGAATTCTCAAAGTCCTCTTACAACAATGACTTGAATGTGCTGTGAACACACACTGTTTGAACGGAGAAATTGTTCTCTGTCGACAAAAGACACCAGCGTTTGGCATATTTACGTTCGAATCTGGTGGAGCATATAAAGTATGAGTATGTTTGTCATTGTTTTGATTCTCACTGTTTACGGTGCACGTGGTGATTTATTAATCAAATTGTAATTAAGCAAATCTAATTAACACCTTTCACAATGACGTCGACAAATTTGAACGTAGATTCATGCATGATCAAAATGTAGGTTCTGCAATTATAAATGTGCTTAATAATTATGTTGACCTACAGTAAATTGAATTTAGCGAAGTAACACATATTGCAAGAAAGCGTTCATTGAAGTAAATTTAAAGATTAGCAATGATATTAAAAAATGTGGGAACATTCGTCAGTTCATTTCGTAGGTTTCCTAAATATATTAAGAGGCGCATCGTCATAAAGTGTTATTATCAGGACAAGATGGAATAGTTTATTTGCAATGTTTGAATGATTCGTGTTCCTTAACAGTTGTATTGTAAAAGTTATGATGGATATAAAGCAACCTTCAGAATATTCAGTCAATGAATTTAATGCTGCTCAAGCTGTTGTATCAGCAATGGAACTATTTAAAGTTGGAATTGAAAAACTAGTTCGAAGAGCTTCAGCATTGATCTCAACGGAAGGCATATTTGCTATTATTCTAGAAGCAGTAAATTGGCAAAATACTTCAGTGTCCCTCTTGATGAGAGAATGTATCAAGAATGGAATCGAACTGGAAAGGTATAAAAATCTGATTGGATTGGTGAAGTAATGAGATAAAATGTCGTTAATTTTTGATTCACTTGACTACTTTCTAATTTTGCCCCCAGAAACTTCACCGCAAAATGTTGCTAAGAAACTTTATGAAAGAATGTTCATAATTTTGTCATAGTTTCCATTCCGAATCCAAACCTATTATATTTGAAGTTATCAGAATAAACGTCCATACCAATCAAAAGCGTATTCTATCATCTCAACATTCAAACAAACATTGTCAAAGAGATGAAAATGTTTGGAGTTACAAAACATAGAACTGTTAAGTTTCAGAGACTGTTCTTTGCCCTCTGTATATATATATATATATATATATATATATATATATATATAT
>NC_068984.1:80594758-80597587 GCF_001194135.2 Octopus bimaculoides
AATTTTGCCCCCAGAAACTTCACCGCAAAATGTTGCTAAGAAACTTTATGAAAGAATGTTCATAATTTTGTCATAGTTTCCATTCCGAATCCAAACCTATTATATTTGAAGTTATCAGAATAAACGTCCATACCAATCAAAAGCGTATTCTATCATCTCAACATTCAAACAAACATTGTCAAAGAGATGAAAATGTTTGGAGTTACAAAACATAGAACTGTTAAGTTTCAGAGACTGTTCTTTGCCCTCTGTATATATATATATATATATATATATATATATATATATATGTGTGTGTGTGTGTGTGTGTGTGTGTGTGTCCATATATATAAACATATATATGTGTGCATACCTACCTACAAACATACATACATACATACATACATACATGGTGGAATGTCCCAGTGAAAACCTCACTAAAATGTAAACAGAATAGACCTGATATAATGACTTGGGATAGAGAACTGTATACAGTTGTGAAAACCTAGCGGGTGTTAATATAAAACTGAAGATCAGTGAAAAAGAGAATACCTACGCTGAACCCTGCAGTTACTCTTCCAGATTACAAGTTCAAGCTTATACCTGTAATTATTGGGGCGTTGAGATATGTAACACACTGCTTAAATACCAATCCTGAGAAATTAGGCTTCTCAAAACCAGAAAAGAGAATGCTGATTCGAAGACGACAGATCACTGGAACTATAAAAATCTGTAAAACCAGAAGTTTATCAATTAAGTATATATGAGCATGTCTATATGTGCAAGTATATGCATGAGAAGACATACACAAAACAAAACATATAAATCTGTACGTATACATACATACATACAAAAATATCCTGTTGTTGATGTTGATATCCCGATGAAGGAGCCTTGGATCTAGGTTGGAAACCGGCTTTTTCTCTATTGGCAAAAAATCTTGAAATAAACTTGAATAAGGACATACATACATACATACATACATACATACATATGTACATGCATGCAGACATATATCGGATACATACATTTACAAGATATCAAATAAAGGATTGTTGAAAAGTGCAGGTCTTATGTAAATAGTAGCAAATAATATAGCCTTTTCACAGCTGAAAAAAAGATTAAGTCTAAATAACTCAGTAGATCCATGAATATATTTATTTAAATGACAAGCTGAAAGGTTTCAGTGAATATGTGTATATATATATATATATATATATATATATATATATATATATATATATATATATATATATTCACCAGAAAGTTTATATTACGTAACTTGGTACAGCCACCTTGAATGAAACAGTGTATACATGAAAACCTGAGCAGCAATGGTTGAGATGCAGTAGTTTTATTTACATTTCCTAAAATATTTTTCTCTTTTCTATGATCTTGTTAAACCATTTTCTTTATCATTCTCCCCTTTTTTAACTGAGACGCTATTATCAAACTTTACCTAATAGATTCTGAATATATTTCGGTTATTATGCATTTATTACATTGAAATTTTATTCTTTTTTTATTTTTAGAGAAAGGTTGTTTTTTTTTTAATACTCAATGTAATTTTAATGCTCAACTATTCAGTTTACAATTTTCTGGTTTATTCGCAAATGTTTACTCCTTTAAACACATTTTGTAGTTCAAGATTAAGAAAGCACTAAATTTTTTTTCCTTGAATGTTCAAAGCATAAATGAATTAAAAGTTAATCAATTCCTTGGCGCTTCAATCAAATCATATTTCTTGGTTTACAGAGGCTGTATAAGTTAACCATATATAACAATATATAAACAAACGCAATGAATATCCTTGCGACTAATAATAACTGACAGGTTTCTATAATTGCATAGTTCATACATACGTACATTTGTAGGCTAACTCACTAGATTCTTTATCGAAATCCTCTAAACCAGTAAAATGGATTGATAGATTTCTATAATTGTGTGAAATACAAATTTACCATATATTCATTATATTAAGTGCCCTTCAGTTTGAAATATATATATATATATATATATATATATATATATATATATATATATGATTTACAGGATCTCTAAATGAGTATGTGTGTGAGAGAGAGAGAGTCTTTGTGTGTGTGTGCGTACGTATATTTGCACATATATAGAGATACATGCATATACATGTGACTGTGATGTATGTATATATATATATATATATATATATATATATATATATCAGATATAAACGTATATGTATGAATGTGTGTGTATATATATATGTATGTGTGTATGTATGGAGAGAGAGTGTGTGCAAGTGAGAGAGTAAGAAAGAAGTACAATGGAAACGTGATATTGCTAAATTATTTAGATTTTCTTTCACTTCTAAAATTCGGAGGAAAAGTAACTTTGTTAACACGATAATGGAAAGATAATGGGAAAATGGTTACTTGCCTGTAGTTTTAATAAATAACTTATGACATATTATATAGTTACATTAATGTATGAGTTAGAATCATTGAAAATGTAATTTACGTTTAAAAAAATTACTATATAGTTAGAATGAGAAAAATTAATCAAATAGTTATTGGAATCTGAATAGAAATGGTGATGTTAAAGGATATGTGTACGTTAACATTCGTTTCATCGGAAATACTAATAAATCTGTCATCGTACATGTATCTTTTAGAGAGATTTAATGTATTCACAAAAACAGAAACATGCTTAAAATTCGTCAGAATGAAAGCGGAGAAGACGGTGTACAAATAATCCATTTAACATATAAGTGAATATGTGCATTCGTGTGTATGGATCTATGTGTATGTACGTATGTATGTATGTATATATATATATATATATATATATGTATGCATTATATATATATATATA
>NC_068984.1:80597666-80599701 GCF_001194135.2 Octopus bimaculoides
GAGCGCTAGATCACACACACACACACGCATGTATATGTACATTTATATATATATATATGATACACACACACACATATATATATAAATGTACATATACATGCGTGTGTGTGTGTGTGTGTGTGTATGTATGTAAGTGTGTATATGTACACCGATGGTTTCGTGTGTTGGCACTTATCAAGCATATAATTATATTTTGAGTTTTAATTTTTTCAGTTTGCATCAACATTTCTATATACATATATATATATATAGATAAAACTTACTTGGAAATGGATGCGTGGCGTTATATATGTGCAACTCTTTAACTCTTTGACTAATTTCAGCTCCAGAGCTGCGGCCATGCTGGGGCACCGCCATTAACTTTGCTACACCATCACTATTTGAAACCTCTTCTGATTTGTGTGTGTATGCATGTATTCATCTTTATATATTAGGCTTAGATAATATTTAGATATTAGTGTTTAGTGTAGAGAGGTTCTGGGGCATATATAAATGCATAAACAGATATCAATGTAAGTAATATAAACAATATCGAATACGCATACATAGTGTATGTGCTCTGCCAGTTCGTGGGCAGGCTGCGATTATAGGCGCAACAGAATATATTCTCATCAAATCACCTACGCCTATAATCGCAGCTTTCTCACGAAGTGGAAAAACATACCGTGTATATGTTTTCGATATTGCTTCTATCCCTCGGGCTGCTTCTCATTCCTATTATATATATATACCACAAAACCTCGCAAAGTTAGATACCAATATCTTAGCCTTGTCCAAGCCTAATTAGGTTACCTATGAAGACAAAACCAGACAATATTCATGTGAGTGATCCCCAACAAACTATGTGTCCACAAACACTTTCCACTTCACAAGAATGAAGAACGACTCAGAATAACGAGACATTCACAAACAAGCGTAACATATGTGTATTCCTATCATGTGTATGTATGCGTGTGTATGTGTGCGTGTGTATGTGTGTGTGTTTGTGTGTGTGTATTAACCATATGTATACATTTGGTGTGTATACTATTGGAAGCCTTCTAAACTGCGGTATTCGTCTTGAGAAAGTATCTCTTACAGACATATTGTGTTAAAAGCTGCAGCAAGCAGAAGTCACTCAGATCTGGATTTCTGTTTAATAGTGAACTTCTATCCAGCCTGCAGGCTAAATTCTGCACTCACTGATCTTTCAATAACCGTTTAACTAAGTCAGCTAGCAAGCGATATTATCTTGACTCAGGGTGACATGGATATTTACAACTAATGAACATAACGACCAGATGTTCTAATCTAGCAACTTCACCATCAATGCTAAGCGGTCTTCACCTGCTGCTAATATCACACATGTTTGCAGATTGCAAAATTTGAACTAATACTGTTTTTGTCGCTAATCGCTAATTATATATATATATATATATATATATATATATAGAGAGAGAGAGAGAGAGAGAGAGAGAGAGAGGGAGAAAGAGGTACATACGCGAGTACATGTGTGTGTGTGTGCGTGTGTGCGTGTGTGTGTGCGTGTGTGCGTGTGTGTGTGTGTGTGTGTGTGTGAGAAAATATACGCACAGACATACAAGCATGAACGTATATAGAGGCATACAAAGGTAGCCATATAAACGAAGTGTATTAAATCAGAGATGTGTAATCAGTAGGTTTAGCATTCAATGTCTACAGCTTTAAAAGATAGGTGTCTTATTACCTAGGAATTGCAAGGCATGTAATTACAGAAATAATAAAAATTTTAACGGAGGTGTGTAGTGATAAATTTATGCAATGTATCTCCATCTGTATGCATGTGCATGTGCATTTATAGTTAAGGGTGTGAATGTCTGTATATATGTACGTATCTATGTATCTATGTAGTATTTATGTATATAAATATATGTGAATACTTAGGCTATATATTCACATATTGAAGTGTGACGTTAGGATGCTGACAAATTCTCATAAACAGATAGCTAGCTAGCTAGCTAGCTAGCTAGCTAGATAGATAGATAGATAGATAGATAGATAGATAGATAGATAGATA
>NC_068984.1:80599711-80600762 GCF_001194135.2 Octopus bimaculoides
ATAGATAGAGGAGGAGGAGGAGGAGGAAGAAGAAGATGAGAAGGAGGAGCAGCAGCAGGTGTAGGAGGAGGAGGAGGAGGAGGAGGAGGAGGAGAGAGGTCGGGCTCTTATGTAAGAATGAAGAAATGTACCAGTCATTATATATATAGATTGCTGATCGGATAAAGCGACATGCGCATTACACGCAATGTAATGAAACTCTGTTCACAATTATTGAGTATATATACATATACCTATATACATACGCATATATATATATATATATATGTACACACACACACACACACACATATCTATATATATATGTATATACATATATACATGTGTACGATATATATAGTTAATATAACTACGTTAAATAAGAGAGAAATATTAATATATGCACATTAGCTAGAAAAAAAACAGCATTGGGATGAAATGCAGATACAAGAGTGTATGACTGCAATTTTCTTTTATAGAAATACTTTCAAATATCTTGCTGTAGTTTATCTGAGAAAATGAGATCAATAAATGCATCATATATTATACGTTGCAGCATTTAAGATGAAATTTAAATGTGAAATGGTAAACTAAAATCAATTTGGGATAAATAGTATAGTATGAAACTCTGCGTGTGATAAATTAAATAGCGTGGGAAAGATGATAATAAATTTAATGAAGTGAATGTGTGTGTGCGCGCGCGCAGATATATATATATATATATATATATATATATATATATATATATATATATAGAGAGAGAGAGAGAGAGAGAGAGAGATAGATATGCATATATAGACATTTGATTAGAAAGCTAACAATGTAAGAAGCTGTAGTTGTAGACAATTATTAGGCTAAGGTTTGTAGTTATAAAACTGTGTATTCGTGTAGCCAAATAGCTGTACATATATTAAGTTATATATCCATGCGTATATACAACCATATATAGATATATACAATTACGCATATACATGCATATATCTATACATACGCATATGTGTGCATACGTGTATATATACATGTGCGTGTGCATGTATGTATGAGTTTACATACTTATATGTATATATATATA
>NC_068984.1:80603954-80607686 GCF_001194135.2 Octopus bimaculoides
TATTATTATTATTATTATTATTCAGTAGTTTTATTTTTATATTATGCTTCCACTTCACTACCGAGCGCAGCTCTGTGTGCCTTGGGTATGTGCTGTGGTTTGCTGTGGTGCTCTTATGGTTACTGTATTGAAAGTGTCTTGCGTAGGATGTATGCAGTGCCCAGTCGTGCAATTTTCTGTATGTTATATATATTTGTAAGCCCTGGTGTTTTTGTTATGTATTTGTCTGAATATTTTATTTATCATATCTAATGCGCTTACTATGATAGGAATTATTTCTGTTTTTAGAGTCCACATTCGAGTTACCTCTATTTCCAGGTCTTTGTATTTTGAAAGTTTCTCCATTTCTTTTAGGGAAACGTTGTCATCTACTGGTATTGATACATCAATTAGAAAGCATTTTTTTCTTCATGATCTCTGACAACTATATCTGGCCTATTGACTTTAATTTCTCTATCTGTGTGTATTGGCATATCCCAGAGTATGGTTGCTTTCTCGTTTTCTGTGACCTTATCTGGCGTCTCTACCTTCACTACGGCGGAGGTACAAGCGTTTGCCACTATAATCCAGTGATGTACAGATGTCTCTTTTGTGTCCTTCTCATGTGTTGTTTTAACAGATGGAAGTCCTATGGCGATTGAGGAGTGGCGACGTGTGCAGACCTGACCAGTTGGAAGCATACAGCTGCAAATCTACACATAGGTGGCAAGGGTCTCATCACAACATCGTTGTTACGTCTTTCTGTGATAGGGGCTAACTCCGGTGGAGACGCCTGTGTCTGAGCAGCATTATTAAGGAGAGCACTGCCCACCCAAAATCTTGGGAAGGTACTAGTAAAGATGCACTAAAAACTACCTGTCACATCAATGCTGGTTACTTTACTGCGCCTATCGGCTGTTCATTCCAGCAGGAGAGAGAAAAATGAATCACAAAGCAAAGCATTTATGGAAAAACGAATTAAAATAAATATTTGCTGCTGGAATGTCAGAACTCTTCTGGACCAAAGCTCATCAAACCGACCAGAAAGATGAACCGCATTGGTAACAAAAGAACTTCAAAGGTTAGGTATAGATATTGCAACCTTATCAGAAACACGCCTATCAGGATATGATCAGTTGACTGAAGCATCATCAGATTTCACACTTTTCTGAACAAGGAAACCAAAAGGAGAACGGTGAAATGGTGGTGTAAGATTCTATTGCAAATTAGAACTACAGGAAAGATCTTTGATCTGAGAAGGTTCAATTTCAAGTCCAAGGTGTTCGAAATATTAATTAGAGAACTCTTACTCGCTGACGATGGTGACTTTTTGGCTCACACTTAGAATGACATGCAACACATCGTGGATTGTTTTGCAGCATCTTGTAATGCCTTTGGCATGGAAATTAATTTTTAAAAGACCAAAGTGATGTTCACCTCATCACCAGGGGAAGCATATATCGAGCCAAATATAATGGTGCATGGAACTAGGTTGGGTGTAGCTGATCCTTTTGTTTACTTTGGTAGTACATTATCAAGGGATGGTTCACTGGATGCAGAAATACACCTTCACATTTATAAGGCTTCTGTAGCCTTTGGAAAACTTGAAAAGAGAGCGTGGGCAGATCTTGGTATCATTATCAGCACCAAGATAGTATGTACAAGGCTTGCATTCTAAGTGCTCTCTTGTACTTTTCGGAAACGTGGACAATACATCGTAAGCACCTTAATTTCCTTGAACATTTTAACCAAAAGTGTTTAAGGAGAATTCTAAACATCAAATGACAACAGAAAATACCTGACACGCAAATTCTTATGGATGCTGGCTGCACGAGCATTGAATCTACCATCATATCCTCTCAAATGCGTTGGGGAGGTCATGTTGTGCGCATGAATGAGGAAAGACTCCCAAAACAACTATTTTACTGTCAATTGTACACTGGAAACGCCCTCAGCACAAACCAAGAAAAGAATATAAAGATTTGATAAAAAACAACCTTAAATATTTTCAGCTTGAAGATCAGAATTGGGAAGTGTTTGCTTTAGAGCGAGGTAAATGGAGAGGATATGGGAAGGAAGGCTTCAGAATGTATGAAGAGAGACGTCTTGATCATGAAAAACTTAAATGCCATCTTCGAAAAGGCCACAGTATGGACATCAATAAGAACATAGTGAGCTGATTTGTGGTCATTTACTGCTCTCTAAATCTGGGTACATCACTCATTTAAAATCACATGGAAAACCAACTGTATGCAGCTCTATCCCTCTGCAACAAGAACGCTATTCTCAGACACCCTCGGCAAAACAAGAACGTCAGAAGCCAAAGTGTGGTTTCACGCGCTGCATAAAATAACTACCAAATTTCCCTTACATTCACCAGTCACGTTTTGGATAATTTAGTTACGTTGTCCTGAACATACAGGGTCACACACCTGGAATGTCTATTTATCAAAGGTTTGCTCGATCAGGGCTAACCTGGTGTTAAATCAACAAGAATAGTGACATAAACGTCATTTCTTAATTTACACACTCCTAAAGCGGCGAGTTGGCAGAATCATTAGCACCTTAGACAAAACTCTTAGCGATATTTCGTCCGTCTTTACGTTCTGAGTTCAAATTCCGCTAAGGTCGACTCTGATTTTCTTCCTTTCGGGATCGATAAAATAGACACCAGTTAAGTAGCGGGATCAGTGTCGTCAAATTGCCCCTTATGTACAAGTTTTAGGCTTTCGGCACATAGTAGAAGGCATTATCATTATGATAAAATGCAGCAAGCTGGAAAAATCGTCAGCAACCGTTCAAATTATGTCGAGATCGACTTTGCCTTTAAGCCTTTCGATGTCGATAAAGTAAGTACGAGTCAAATACTGGAGCCGACGTAATCGACAAGTCCTCTCCCGCAAAATTTTAGTGTGTGCTAACTGTGGAAAGTATATTTTACTCACCTTTAAGGCAGTAAGCTGATAAAATCGATAGCATTTCAGACAAAATGCTTTGCGGCATTTCTTCCGGCTATTTAAGTTCTGAACTCAAATAAGTTTGCCATTCATTCAGGGTCGATAAAATAAGTACCAATCAAATACTGTAATCGATGTAATTGACCAACTCCTGTTCATAAGATTTCTGGCCTTGTGCCAAAATCTGAAACCATAATTTAGACACTATTATAAATATAGGTCATTTATCTATAATCAAATAAGACTCACTCATTTTATTCAGAAATGATTTCCATTAATTGGAGGTGAATGAATAACAAGTTTTGATTGTTTTTTTTTCTTTTTCTCATTTGTCATTCTGTTGTAAGAGGGAGGCATAATTAATGTAATGTAATTTTGTTTTGCTTCACGTTTGTACCAGGTGATTTTTCTTTACATTGGCTTGATTTTTCTTCTTTGTATAAACATTTATTTTGCATGATTAACGCGCTTTTACAAAAGCTGAAACTCAAAACTTAAGTTGTTCTAACACTGAATGTAAAATGAAACATCTGCTACTGTTACAACACTTTGGGTGTCAACAGGAATACATGCATGCACGAACATACACACATGTACATGCACGCACGCATATAAACATACATATTGCAAACATGCGCATACACATACATTCATACATTCACACATACACACACGCGCGCGCGCGTATTAAGAGAGGGAGATCTAGATATGCTGGTGTATCCAAACATTGCTGTTATAAGTCAGAAATTAATTTCCGTTATCCAGACACCACCACTTCAAACGAATGCTTATATAT
>NC_068984.1:80607761-80609628 GCF_001194135.2 Octopus bimaculoides
TATATATATATATATATTTATATGTATGTATATATATGCTCATATGTATGATTTTATTGACACTTAAATCGTGTATAATGGTTAACTCTGACTATATTTGAAGTCAGTAGAGAAAACCATTTCTTGGTAAACTTATCACTTTTCCATCAAAATCGATAATATTGAAGTCTACAGTTAGTTTACTACTATTAACCTTAAAATTATAAAGAGCAGAATCTAATTTGAGAGAATTAAAATTGTGCCAAGGAAGCCTATCGAAGCCTGTCTGGTCTTGTTTCTGTGGGGAAGTGACAGTGTGTCATAGACGTTCGATATTGTCAGAAACTAGACATTTATGTCTATCAATTTTAGAGGAGAACGGACAACACAAATAATCAATTATCATTAAATGGGGAGCAGTAAGAGAAAGCGAACACATGATGTTTCTGGTGATCTTGATTAGGAGATATAGCTCTTAAAAATAAATTAAAGCGTAGATGATTCATTTAAAAAAATCCTTGCAAAATGAAATTAATGATAGTCATTTTGTATCTGTACGTATTCCAGTGTTGCCATATTAACCTTTTGATTTGCAATTTTTGTGATGCTTCAAACGATATATCTGACAGTACTTGGAGGCCAAGGTATGTTAGTAGTTGGCTAACATAAGCGCTGTCAGTTGATACATAATCTACACCAAATTCAGTATTTTGGCTTTTTTTAATAGTAATAAAATAGTTAGAAGCAGAATAGCGGCGTCCGTTTTCCTTTCCATGGTTTCCACGACTTGTGAGGGATGAAAGGAAATGCAGACTTTTTTTCCGCTAGCCTGAGACCTGACAAAAAAATTATAAAATGGTGAACCCCGTTTAAGACACTGAAATGCTAAGTAGTGTTGTTAAACAAGGTGACAGTTTACGTCTTCCACCCTGGACAGGAGCAGTCTATCCGATCGGTTTCCAGAGTCTCCGTCTACCAAATATTTTTTTAGAAGGCTTTGGTTGATCTGAGGTTTGGGCAGCAGGCAACTAGTCAAGATGCCGCGAATTGAAATTGAACCAAACACTGGTGGTAGTGACGTAAGCTTTTTAATCAACAGCCAAGCATGAAAATAGTTTCACTTTCATAAGAATCAAACCCAATTTATTACAGGTACCGCTTTCAGTAGACAAGCTGAGAGGCGTGCAGATTTTCGTGTTATGCACAGAATAGGGTTTTATACTAGAGTAGAGCAGTATTTGAATATATAAGAGAAAACACCAAAGGCTGCAAAAATAAAAAATTAAATAAAAGATAAAGAAATGTGAGGATTTTGAGAACAAGAAGAGAGAATATTAGAAGGAAAATTCTGGGGATATTTGTTTGGACATATACAAGATGTTTCTTAGAACGGTTACCTAAACGGCAGTCCAGTTCTCTTATATTGCAAAACTCGAACGTGATTCAATAAATGGGGTTAACGCAGGTATAATTGGAGGTGCCCTCCCGGGATATTGGTCATTTGAGGAATATAGCCGAAATCGCTTGCACAATTTACAGCACAGACGGTTTTCAAGAAAAGCATTTAACCACGCTGCCTATTATATATAAATATTGGAAAATTGTCGGTGATTCGCTCCATCGTTACTGAGAATTTCACACAGACACACTCAGAACTTCACACATGCACACAAGATGTGCGTATATGATCTTACAGACGATATTGCTGAATTCATAATATAACGTAGATAATAGTAGAACAGAATCACCAATATCACTTGGCAGATCGTATGCATAAATATCTAGCATGTGTGAGTGAAGTTTTGAGTAACGAGGGAAGGAAAAATGTCTGATTGTTATCGAAAAGTATAAAAGGATATATATATATATATATATATATATATATATA
>NC_068984.1:80610532-80611796 GCF_001194135.2 Octopus bimaculoides
GGGACACTGATATAGTAGGCGAAATGAGGGAGGTTTTCAATCTCGACATGCTACAAAAGACAACCAAAGTTTTGAAGAACAATTTTCTTCCAAAATTTCACTTTTTGTATCAACCCCGCCTACTGATTTTCAAAATAAAGACACCTGCTTCACAGAAATACAAGAATACATCAGTGCAGCTATTCCCAATACCCAAACAATATACATCGAAATATTTAGTAAATTCCACAATAACACTTCTTTGTTAATGAGAAAACGAAATAGCTTGCATCCATATATTTCTAGTTTTTATCGCCAAATTTGGACAAATTTAAACGTTTCAAATCGTCTCTAAAAACACCATTTAAGCCTTCAGCCCAAATTAGTAATTTAGTGTCAGTTTATAAAACTAATGAATCATTTTTCTCAGAAGATGCGTCTTTAAAAAGTCTTATAGACTTGTAATTGGTTCCTACTCCCGGTTAAAAATATTCTCTACAACTTGGATCGTTTTTTTTTTAGTCCTCAGTTGTAATTTTGTTCACATCCAGTATGCATCATAGCTGTATTTCATAGGAGAAAAGGGATCCCCGGGGTGTTGTGATGAGTGAAAATGAGCAGAAAAATCAATATCTAAAAATTAAGACCATTTAAAATATTTCGCATTTACATTTTGACGTGGAGACACGCTGTGTGATCAAGATGCTTCAAAAGAATGCATGTGATTACACCGCTTTTGCATCAAATTACTCAACTCATGTTGCAGTACTGTTTCCTGATTGGCGCCATTTAATTCATTTACTGCTGCATTATTGGCGTGTTTCTTCTTCATCTTGAGTTCCTCCTTGAATATCTTTTTAATATAATTTACTTTTTGTCAGTTTATAAAATTTTCGTTTTTTTTACTGTAGTTTGAACTTTTTGAAAAGATTCAATATTTTTTGCCGTTAGCATTTTTAGTTTTGTCTCAAAGAAGATAGACAAATACAGGAGCCTGGCCGGCCGGCCGCTGCCGTCGTAGTCTCAGGTGTTTTCTGGCCCTGCACTACTGATTTCGACACCAAAATCGGGATTACTGAGGTCCGTCTGAGAAATGAGCCGTTGGGTACTTGTTGCAGCGAGTGCTACTGCCCATTCTCAGCGACAACGCCTTTGCAAGCATATCTACGAAACGCAGCTGAACACGTCATTTGTTCTGGGGTGTACAACCCGTTATTCCCTACCCCGTCTTCTGCTGTTTAATTCCCTCCGTTTTTACCTTTTTCTTTGTTTCTTTGGTGGGGTA
>NC_068984.1:80611806-80621442 GCF_001194135.2 Octopus bimaculoides
GGGGGGGGGTCTTGTTAGTTTGATCGTTTATAATTTTAACGTATTTTTTGTTTCTTTTCTTCCTGTAAAAATATATTGTTAATAAAATGTTATTCGTAAAAAATATATAACAAATGTATGTTATTTTAATTTTAAAATGTTAAATAAACATTGTCGAAGATAATTCATTCTCTTATTCAACATGCAGTATATATAGTCCCTAGTACATGTTTAAAACTTAGTCCTCTTTGCATATTCAAACACATTTCAGTCGATAATAATGATAAGTATTATGTAAGAAAAAGATATTATTTCTTGGCTTTAAAAAAGTGTTGCCTATAAAAAGTGTGGTCTAGCAGGAAATGCAGGTTCAGTATTAATACTATCACAGGAAAAGTGCAGAAGGAGATTAATTGGAAGTTTTAAAATATTACAGCTGAAGTTGGAATTGAAATAGAAAAGAAATTATTTTGAGTTTCATTCAAATGTAAAAGCATACCTCCCCCACCCTTCCGATACTAACTCCCCTTATGAAGCAAATTCTATATGGAACATTTTAGATTAATCCTCTATAAGATAGGAGTATGATGGAAGAGGCTTGAAACTTTTTTATACAATGATGTAATCTATCTTTCAAAATTTTAAAAATGCTACCTTCCTTGAATGCCTTTCCAACAGTAGCTGAGCTAACATTTAGGCATAGAGAAATACGAGTTCTGTCAAATAGACAGCTCAGAGATAATGAGAGATAAAAGTATGGTGGTTTTGGTGAGGTCTGCTATCTCCTAATAAAGTTTGAAAATTTACCCCCAGGAGAGACAAAAATCTGGAAGTATCCCCATAAAACTTGGGCTCCTGATACTCAGAAACAACCCCACCAACACCCGTATCTTCTATAAAGCTTGACCCAGAACCACCCTACCCCAAAGTGCACAATTTTTTTTTTGTTTTGTCAAGCTTCTATCTTTTATCTTTTACTTGTTTCAGTCATTAAGTTGTGGCCATGCTGGGGCACCACCTTGAAGAATTTTAGTCAAATGAATCAATCCTAGTACTTGCTTTTCTAAAGTACTGCTGCTTATTCTCTCGGTCTCCTTTGCCGAACTGCTAGGCTACGGGGAGGTAAACACACCAACGCCGGTTGCCAAGTGGTGAGTGAGAGACAAAGACAAATACAAAGACACACACACATATACATACATACATACATACATACATACATACATGACGGGCTTTTTTCGGTATCCGTCTACCAAATTCACTCATATGGCTTTGGTCGACCCGAGGCCATACTAGAAGACACTTGCTCAAGGTGCCACGCGGTGAGATTGAACCTTGAACTACGTGGTTGGGAAGCAAACTTCTTACCACACAGCAACGCCTGCACCAATCATTTATTTTCCTCAGACTCAGAATAAATCATGTGGTGTATTTTCGACTCGATATGCAGATGTGTGTGTGTGTGTCTGTGTGTGTGTCTGTGTGTGTGTGTGTGTGCGTGTGCTTACGCATGTATGTATGTATGTATGTATTGCGTACATATGTATGTATATACTATAGCTTACATATTTTGATCCCCACTTTCTCATCCTCGTTACCAACACTGCAGCAGCCATTATTACAACCACCACCAAACTTCTCCTAGCATCGCTTGCCCCTCCTTTCTCATTACTACTACTACTACTACTACTACTACTACTACTTGTTGTGTCGACACACCCAGGCGAAGAAGTAGGATCTCCCAAGACATATAAATAGAGGTAGTCTGGCCGTGGTAGGGGTGTTGAATAGCAGATGAGTAGCAGTCGAGTAGCAGTTGTGTAGCAGTTGACTAGAGATCATCCGAAGGTGCTAAATAGCAGTAGCTTGAGACACAACACTACTACTACTACTACTACCCCATCGCTACTGTCTCCCCCTCCCAGCACCAACACGAACGTCTCTCCCCATATTTGTTAACGTCAAACATCCACCCAATCATCATAAACACCGACATTAAAAACGCCTTCAAAACTTTTCATGCCTCACCACCATTAACTACGGTCACGACACTTTTGTGTCGCCATTACAGCCGTTCAAATATCACCCGTACCATATACATCGACCATAGTACGACCAGCCAGTTATGTAGTTTCTTTTAGTCCTATATCCTTCTGAATACCTGTCTTTATATTTTGGTTCCCTAGCTCCCTATAGTCTTAGTAGCTAAACCACAAACCACAGGCACTTCTTCAAAAGCCTTCTCGAACTTATAGCTATTGATTATATGTGTGTCTGTTTGTCTGTCTATCTGTCTGTCTATCTGTCTGTCTGTATGTATGTATGTATGTATGTATGTATGTATGTATGTATGTATATGTGTGTGTATATACACATATATTTATATATGTATATATATAGTGTTATATATATATATATATATATATATGGGAGAATATACAAAAAATAACAACAGACGAGGACAGGTGGTGTAAATAACAAAAGTATATATTAGTATGACGCTCGGGAATACGGAAAGTCTTTGACGTTTCGAGCTACGCTCTTCAACAGAAAGAATACGGAGACAAGGAGAAAAACACGGAGAAAAAAAATTGATTGAGGGTGGTTTGATATATATATATATATATTGTGTTACATTATGTGTGTTTGTGTGTATTGTGTATGTGTATGTGTGTACATATGTGCATAGGAAACACATTCCAGACGTGTGCATGATGTACCCATGATAGGTAGGTTTTGTTTTCATTTTCTCAGCGTGTCGGAACACAGATTCTGGTTTCTTAATGTAATGACTGCCAGACAGAATGTACAACAAAACAAAACAAAGCAAAACAAAACATCTCTTATATTTTCAATATCAATTATGATTACTTCAGCTACATAATTTACACAGTTGGTCTAAATGACTACAGGGCAATTAACGCAAATTAATTATATACACCAATATTTCTCTGCATCTGTGCACACACTCTTCATTTCATCACGCCTAAAATCCGCCAAAAAGTACTATGGTAATTACCTCTCGTCAATTCAATATATATGTCTAGCAAGTGTTGTGCTTAAAAATAATATAATTTATATAGTTTGTCATAGTTTGAGCTAGCAGTTTATATTGGTTTAGTTAGGCACTCAAATAATATTTGACTTCAACAAACCAGCAATATATAGATATCTGAACAGGGGACGAGGAAGATTTTCATCGATCAATGGTTACTTTCACCTGTAACAATGGTTCTAGTATTTGAACAACTACAATGCTTGAAGATCTAGTTTAATTACAGAATTCACGATCGCTTCTGGTTTTGTTATTACACTTTGAAAATGTTAAGTTACTTGACAAGGTGAAAAATCCATTGATTTTCAAATCCGCTATTATTTAACTATAGGGAGTGTTCAAGTTCATTGTTGTGCAATTATTCTGTTGCTCTGTTTTGTTATCAGCAACGTATTAATATGTTTAACGAATTCTCTTTAAGAAAACTTGCTGAGAGGATGGATACTTGAGAAATTTCAGAATTACAGTGAGAATAAAGTTCGTGTTGGAAGGTTAACGCTCATGACTTTTGAGGCACCTCAAATCGGTAATGTTTATGCAGCTGAGGTTCAGATAAACTTTAGCGAAATGCAAGCAAAGAAGATTTTCCAAGAGAAAAATCAATGTCGAAATTAAAGGATTGAGCAAAACGCTCTGAGCAGAGGCTAATTGGAAGAGAAATGTATGCATGATATAGGCTTGTATTTAGATAGTATGTACATTGTTATTTAAAAGAAATAGACACTGTAAAATTAGTGAAGGAAGAGGTAGAAATATGATACGAAGCGGGTGAGTTGTGGTTAAAGGACAAATCAGAGTGGGAGGTACGATTATATCTGCTGTTACTGTTTAACCCCAGGTCAGATCTGATTCAAAAGATCTATGATCAAAAGCATTCCAGCCTTGATTATTCGACTCTTTTCTTTACCCATTGCGCTTAGGATCACATTATCTAATAGAACGCTAGGATAATAATTTAAGAGAAAATTTTCATGTGTTTAGCAAATCGAGTGACCTTTTAAACGCTCCGTCATTGATTCTGCAATTTAGGTATGCAAAGTGCTACAAAATAGGTCGCAGTTTATCTTTGCAAATTATGAAATTCTCAGAGACGAAGTTTGCTCTACCCTGAAGATAAAGCAAGATCTTTATGAAAACTGTTTCGATTTTACTCATTTCTACATGATCGCATTTTCTGCTAGAAATAGCATCAAACCACCCTCAAATCACACCCTACCTACCGTCTTAAAAAACGAATAGAGTCATTGATAATAATGTCCTAAATATTCTAGGCTTTATATAAATACGTGAAAGTAACGATTAGAATACACTTGATCGTGGTCAGTTTCACAAAGATTAACATGGGATAAAACATCTGGAGCTATTTCGAGCCTGATTCAGATTTACATTTAAAATTAATTCTATGTGTTTAGTTTGCCTTTTGTTCTTTTGTTATTTTTATTTGTTTTTTTATGAATAAGTATACTGCCACAAAACGCTAGATATTATACGTAACTAGGAAAATATGGATAATATATAATTTTGTTTTATTGGCTTAAAATGAGATACGATAGAAAAGTCCTCCTATCCGACCTCCCTCTCTCTATCTATCGAAAGATCTGTGTATATCAGTCTATCACTGCGTTTCTTTATGATCAAAACACTGGAAGTGTAACAAAAGGGCTGTAAATTAAGACAAGACACTTCATGATTATCAGTTGTTACAACACCCACTATGATTACCCTTCTCTGTTTCTCTGTTTCTGTTTCTCTATCTAGTGAAAGATCTATAACTTAAGTCATCTCATGATTGTTAGTTGTTGCAAAAAACACTATGCTTACCTTTAACAATATCCTCAAATACGCACATAATATCTTCAATTCGGGAACCTTTTTTTTTGTAGAATTTCTGATGAATATATTTTCTCTCTGCAACAGTTGTACTTTTGGACTTTTCACAAATATCTCTATTTTGACCCATGTCTTGGGAAAGCTTTTAAACCGCATCTGGTGGTGATGTCCCAACCCAGGAGTTCAAGAGTCCTGGAGTTCTGAGGAGTATGAAGATACTCCTTGGTCACCACTACTCCTAGATCACTTCTATCCTAGGGTGGTGTTATCTTTCAAGGGCCCCAGTTAAGGGTCAAACAACAGGACTTCGTCCAGTGGTTGAGCCATACAGGACAGAGTGGAAAGCGTCCCTTAGACATGTGTCACGTAGACCCACCTATGGATATATCCTAATGCCTCATGAACCAGTCAAAGGAGTAAACAGGCACAGTGCCTTAAATATAAGCTTGAGAGAGTAGGAGACCAGCAGAGCAAGTTGTAAACAAACCGGTAAAAAGTAACTGAAAACCATGTATCTTTTCCAAGAAAGATCATTAAATTTGGTATAGAGGTCCGTGATCACCGATGCTTATAGGCATACCATATGGAGAGGGGGAGAGAGCAAGAAAGATAGAGAGAATCAGGGAGTGAGTGAGGGAATGAGAGAGTAAGTGAGGGAGGGAGGGAGAGTTACTCACACAAGCTATCGTCAATTTACTTCAGATTCGGAAATATGTCTTCTTTCTATGGGGCCAGTTTATCTGCTAGAAATAGAACCAAATAACTCAAATCACACGCTTCCATGTTAAAGCAGAACCCACGCTAATATAGTCCTAGATATACTTTGCATTAAAAGTACAAGAAAATCGCTGCTGGAATGCTTTTAATCGTTTAAGAAACTTAGCGAAGATTTACTTCGTGCTGAACAACTGGTGCTATTTATAACCCACAAGAAACCCTCTACGATTCTCTCAAATCACACTTTGATACCTGAAAATAAAAAGGACACATTAGATCGTTTGCTCGACCTTCAGTGCTTGATTGGTAATTATTTTAACGACTCCCAAAGGATGAAAGGCAAAGTCGACTTCGGCTGCATTTTAACACAGAATATCAAGACGGAAGAAATGTCGCTGAACATTTTTGCCCCAATCGCTAGATGTTCTGCCAGTTCGTCGCCTACAAGTAACTGAGAATTAAAAAGTTAATAACTTCAATGTGTTCTTTTGTTAAGATTACGAATGTGATTTATAGACGATTTTGTTGCTATATCTAATTGTGCAGAGTCCATCATCAATGAAGGATTCTGTATAAAAGGTTAATCTTTCTTTTGACCGTGCATTAACATTTACCCAGAGTATTTAACATTTACTCTTTGTATTTCTATTTATCATTTTCAGAAGTATAAACATACCTGTAGATATAAATATTCACATTGATGTAAGTAAATATTCGAATTTCAAAGAGTTTTCCGGTGGATTTATGAGAGAAGACCTTGAAGTTATGCGCACGCATATACTTACATACCTAAACACACACACACACACACACACACACACACACACACACACACACACACACACACACACACACACTATATATATGTGTGTGTCTGTGTGTGTGCGTGTGTGTGTGTATGTATATATATATATACACACATATACAGCATGCGATGGGTAAATTGACGTCATTTTATAGTTTTTGTTTCGCCCATACGCATAGTTTGGTTTTGATTTTGTCGACTACACAGTATAGTAGGGTCAGTTGGACACCTTCTGTGAGAAAAGCAGTGCCATACGCAATTCACTCTGCCAGCAATTTGGAAACGACATAGTGTACTGCTTGGCATTCGCGCCGGAAGCTCCAATACGAACACTTTAGAGTGTTTGGGTATCAATCTGAGAACAGTGCAGAGGATTCGGAAAGAGTTGTATGAGTCTAATGGTGATTACGAAGGTACGGCAGCTCAGAAAACTCACTCTCATCGTTTTGATGAGAAAAGATCTCCTGAATTTTGTTGGTGAGATTCAGGCCTTGATTGACAGCGGTGTCTCCAAGTCATTTACGTCCATCGCCGGGGACTTGGGTGTGTCTGAGTTTCTTATCAGGCAGATAGTACATGAAGACATTCGGTATTCTTCATGCAAGATGAGAAAGGGCCAATTTCTATCCCAAGCCATCAAAGACAAAAGGAAAGACCACGCTACGAAGCTTTTGAACAAACTCAAACATCCCATCCAATCTAACATGCTTTGGGTTTTCTCAGACGAGAAAAATTTCTGTCAGGATCAGACGGTAAACACACAGAACAACTGTTGGCTTGCCGTGTCTCCCAAACATGTACCGAGAGTGATAAAGCTCAAACATCCAGTCAACACCATGGTATTTGGAGTGATCACTAGTGATGGCAACGTTATACCACCATTCATCTTCCCACACGGTCTCAGACTCAACACAGAGGCCTACATCGAGTGCCTGGAGGTAGTGCTGTCCTGGGTCAAGAGGGTGGCTGCTGGAAGACCCTATGTCTGGCAATAGGACTCTGCGCCATGCCACGCAAGCAAGAGAGCCCAGTTATGACTTTCAGACAATTTCTCTAACCACATCACCTCTAACATCTGACCACCTAACTTCCCAGACTGCAACCCCCTTTATTATTATGTGTGGGGCGCAACTGAGCGAGAGACCAACAAAAGTCCTTGTAACACCAAAGATGAACTGAAGGCAAGGATTGTGGCAACATTCACCAGCTTAAATAAGGAGACCGTCCAGAAAATTTGCAGGAGATTCTGAAGTCGTCTGGAGGTCGTGGCTGAAGCCAATCGCGACTTTATTGGATAAATTTACTCTTTAGTATCTCAAGATAATTTTATAAAATTTTGGTAAATATATCTGTTAAAATGAGATGTCAGCGTTATTTTTATTTTTCCATAATTTAGACGACAATTATTAACCGCACTCCCTATGTAATACACACGCGCGCGTGCGCATATATATAATGGTTGGAGGTGCAAAAGTCACGCGCCAAAACATTTGATATTTTGTTGCATTATGATTATTATCATGAGCAATACATATTTATTCCAAATCTTGACACAAGGCCAACAAGTTCAGAGTGGAGGTTGAGTCAATTACATCGACCCCAATACTCAACTGGTACTTATTTTATCGTCCCCGAAAGGATGAAAGGCAAAGTTGACCGCGGCAGAATTTGAACGCAGAACGTAGAGAGAGACGAAATGCCGCTAAGCATTTTTCCCGGCGTGTTAACGATTCTACTAGTTCGCCGCATTGTATATGTAATATATATAAATCTTCGTGCCTGACATTTTTGGCCCACCCTGTATATATAATACACACACACACGTGTGCGCGCAAATATATTTAGAGGAGAAACGTCAACTCGTGGGAAATAGAATTTTCAAAAATTCATAAATTTGCCGTCATTTTAATATCAGGAAATCCTACCAGTAAAGGAAAATATAGGGATCAAACTAGAGGAAGTCTCTATGAATCCCCTTGACATTAATACAACAATATTATCTAGAATACTTTGATAATACCAAATACAACAAATACTACGAATATGAAACAACAAAATTGACCAACAATTGGATTGTGCTCTGCATATCGACGTCTGCCGCAGAATGAACAACGATATGTAGCAAGATTTTACTATATTCGGAAATTTCAAAATATATTTATTGGTTTTCGATTTACAACATAATACGCATGCAAATGTACACATACATAGAAACAAATATACATGTATGTAAACACATATCTACCTATCAATACACACATATATACACATCCGTATATATATATATATATATATATATATATATATATATATATATATACATATATATATATATTTATGCCAACATATATTTATACACACACATACACACACACACACACACACACACATATGTGTATATAATATATATATTATGCATCAATATATATATATTATATGTATATATGTTTATATACGCGCGTATATGTGTATAGTTGTGTGGATACATGTATATATATACGTATGTGTGTGTGTGTGTGTGTGTGTGTGTAAATATATATATATATGCACACAAACATACAAACACATACACATACGCATATTCAAATATATATGTATATAATATATATATTATGCACAAATATATATGTATATTATATTTATACATGTTTATATACGTGCGTATGTATGTATGTATGTATGTATCTATGTATGTGTGTGTGTGTGTGTATGTATGTATGTATGTATGTATGTATGTATAGTTGTATAGTTGTATGAATACATGCATACAAGCATATACTCAAAAATATATTGGTTTTTCCGTTTCTAACGTACCGCGCTCATATCATCATACACATATAGAAGTGTATGTTCGCATATGTATGGGTATGTATAATATGATAATATATAATATGTATGCAATGAATGAACGAAGTAAAGTAGAAAAATCTCGCATAACAACTGTATTATATTAGTGGTCCTAGATAGCTGAGTATTTGGCTGTCTCAACTTAAATACCATTAATTATAGGAATCTCTTTTCTGTACAAAGAACAAAAGAATGTATTTTTATACGATTTCTTTTAAAATTTTATTACGCTAAAGAATCAACTTCAAATGTCTTTATTTCTTGCGTACAATCTATCATTTTATTTTACCCGCACTTCTATTTACATCTCCCTCTTTCGTTCTCTAACTCTTTCGCTCTATAACTCTTTCTCTCTCTCTCTCTCTCTCTCTCTCTCTCTCTCTCTCTCTCTCTCTCTCTCTCT
>NC_068984.1:80621674-80624130 GCF_001194135.2 Octopus bimaculoides
TGTGTGTGTGTGTGTGTGTGTGTGTGTGTGTGTGTGTGTGTGTGTGTGTGTGTGTATGTATGTATATATGTATGTATGCATATATATATATATACATACAAACATACGTACATACATACATATATACATTTATATACACAAACATACATGTATATACATATATATATATAAACATATATACATATATATATATATGTGTGTGTGTGTATGTATGTATGTATGTATGTATGTATGTATGTATAGACAAGGGAAATCAGGCGCAAATGAATTATATGAATACACCACACACGCTTGCTAATGTGTGTTGGTGAGTGTGTTTGTGTGTGTGTTTGTGTGTGTGTGTGTGTGTGTGTGTGTGTGTGTGTGTTAATCTGTGTGCCTCTGTGTGTCTGTGTGTGTGTTAATCTGTGTGCCTCTGTGTGTCTGTGTGTTTGTGTGTGTGTGTGTGTGTACAAATAATTTTAATATTACAAATATATTTTACGTATGGATGCATGTTTGAAAGTATGTTTCCATGCGCGTGTGTGTAGTAAAGGATAAAATTATTTTAAAATATAGCTTCCACTCTCTCTCTCTCTCTCTCTCTCTCTCTCTCTCTCTCTCTCTCTCCCTCCCTCTCTCTCTCTCTCTGTGTTTTGCATCATAATCTCATGTGAGCATGTGTCTGTGATTATGTTTGTGTAGTTACATAAATATATGTCTGTATGCACAGATATGTGTGTGCTTGTCTTAAAAGCAGAATTAAAATTTTATTACGTTTTACTTCTCCAAATCGCTTATTTTTCTAGCCTCATGCATTATTCATTACCTTTTGTATGTGTACATATATCTGTCTCTATGCTTATGTATATGTAAGTGTATTTTCGTGTGAGTATGTGTGTGTCCTTGTGAGTTCGTACGTCTGACTGTGTAAGCATACGTGTATATATTAATCAGAATATACATGTACGTGAATGTCTCTCCGTGTGTATGCTCTACAGATAATTGTTTGTAATATAGGCACAAGGCCAGAATGCATTAATGGATAATGGCTTCAAATTTTGTCACAAGTCCAGGCAGTTTTTGAAGAGAAGATAAAGTCGGTTACATCGAAACCAGTACTTGACTGATATTTATTTTGTTGACCCTGAAAGAATGAAAGTCAAGGTCGACCTCGGGGGAATTTGAAATCAGAACGTAAAGACGGATGAAATGCCTCTGAGCATTTTATCCGGTGGTGTGCTAATAGTTCTGCCAGATCGAGGTTTTCAATGCTTTATATATAATTCTTTCAACTATAGGTACAAGACCTGAAATTTTGGAAGCGGGGATTGTCGATTACATCAACCTCCAGGGCTCAATTGGAACTTATTTTGTCGACGGAATTTGAACTCAGAACGTTAAGCCTGTAGAAATGCCACGGCAACGATTCAGCCGGCTCGCTGCCTTAATGCTTTGTATCTAATAAAAGCAATTAAAATACTCAAACAGCGACTTTGTGAATAAATTGTGAGTAAGATCACATATGTCCTTACAATAAGCAACCATTCAATTATGCTGAGTAAATATGTGCTGTGATTAACCCACAGGTTTGTCTATGTTGGATGAACCGGAGAACACGTCAACTAGTTTTGAACAGTTAGTGCTCTTTCATGAAAAGTATCCACTCGTATTCTTCCTACGGGTAAAGCAAGCAGCTATAAGCTAACTGTAGGAGATGCCATGAATAACAGATGCTGAGTTTACTCTGCGCCGAATTCCGGACTGAATGCATTGCGTATTTGTTCCGACTCTCTGTTCTCTAAGTTCACACCCCGACAAGATCAACTTCGCCTAACATTTTTTTCGAGGTTGATACAAAAAGTACCAATCAAATGCGGTGCCTTGGCAAGACAATTAGGAGGTTAGATCGTATATCTTGCAGTATGAATTCATTCTCTTTAGGTTCTGAGTTCAAAAACCGTTACAGCCAAAAGTTCATCCGGTTTAGCACTCCCATCTGGAATCTTGGTTGGCTTAAGAAGAGTTCACTCTCTATCAAGCATTCTGAAGATGCTTCCGGTTTGAGGATATCTTCCTACTTCCGCTACGCTTGTTTTGGAGGACATACAACGGACCATGGGCACTGCTTTCACTCCTGACTGAAATATAAAGATATATACTTTAGCGGGTATATAAAACGACTCTAGGATGTATACACGAGCGGACACCCTGGATAAGATGGCAATAACCAGCCGAAACTAGTCGATTTGTACTCGGAATCATCCAACAGCACAATCTCTGCTTCTTAACGCAGAGTCTTTTTACAGACACCTGGCATCAACAGGAACCGTCTCTGAATAGGGAGGGGAAATCGTCTTCCCTTCAAGTTTCATAGCTTCACGCGGATGCGTGTAGGTGTGTGTGTGTGTGTGTGCGTATGTGTGTGTGTGTGTGTGTGTGTGTGTGCGTATGTGTGTGTGTTTGTGTGTGTGTGT
>NC_068984.1:80624519-80625415 GCF_001194135.2 Octopus bimaculoides
GTACTTATTTTATCGATCCCGAAAGGATGAAAGGTAAAGCAGACCCCAGCAGCATTTAAACTCAGGAAGTAAAACCGGAAGAAATGTCACCAGGCATTTTTTCAGCGCGGTAACGATTCTGCCAGCTCGCAGATTTAACGGGTCGAAATATTGGTTTCAAATTTTGGCACAAGGCTAGCACTTTCGTCGGAGGTGATAAGTCGATTAAGTTGGCCCCAGTGCTCAACTGGTACTAATTTTACCGAACTCGGAAGGATAAAAGACAAAGTTAACCTCGGCGGAATTTCAACTCAGAGCGTGAGAAAGGACGAAATGGCGCTAAGCGTGTTCCTCGGCGCTGTAGCGATTCTGCCAGCTCGTCGCCTTGACGATTTGAAATAATATATCAAAATGGACGTAGAATTTACCGCGACACCGGTTGTATTTCTTTAAACAAGCTGGCCTGCAAGAAAGACCAAGCTGTCACTTCATCAGCCGAGACTAAATGACGAGAGACCTAAATTTATCCAGATTAAATATACAAGCAACAGTGTAGTCACGAGATACTAAAATTTGGTGAAACTTCAGAAGATATTCAACTCTCCCATATTCAGTGGTAGTAAACCCATTGGAGCGTATCAACAAACACTACGAAAGCAATACTTGGAGCTGTAAATATAGTCATTCAGCGAAATACATTAAGAAAATGTATCCTGAAGCAGGCAGCTACGACTGTGCGGGATATAAAGTGTATGTGTATATATATATATATATATATATATATATATATATATTTTATTTATATATATATATATATATATATATATATATATACGTGCATACATATGTAATGTATATATTTGTGCATATATATGTATGTGTATATATATATGTTTCTATACATAATAAATACATAT
>NC_068984.1:80625506-80631718 GCF_001194135.2 Octopus bimaculoides
TATATATATATATACACACATACGTGTACATATGTACTGTCTATTACTCTCTCTGCTTCTGTTCCTCTCTTGCTCTCCAAATGTATATATGTATAATATATATACATATGTGTGTGTGTGTGTGTGTGTGTGTGTGTGTGTGTGTGTGTGTGTTTATGTGAATGTTTTATTGATATAGATGTTTATACATAAGGAGACTGATGCAGCCACTAGTCGGGCCGACATTTGCATCGTTCTGGATGACCAACGCTTAGAACAAATTAACACCAGATCATAACCATAGCTTTCTATAAACGGGTATGTCGTTGATATATTTGTCTTGATGGACACATTGGAACAGGCTGGTAGGTTTAAAAAGAAACTACCATCAATTTCAATAGTCAACACAATTCAAATACATATTCTGAAAACATAGAGTATATATTCATATGTGTGTATATGTATATTCGTGTGTACGTCTGTGTGCGTGTGAGTGTGTATGTGTGTGTGTGTGTGTGTGTGTGTGTGTGTGTGTGTGTGAGCATGTCTGTGTATAAATATAAATATATATTTATATTTGTTTCTGTCTCTGTCTATATTTTTTCTTTCCATGTATTTGAACTGGCGCTCCGTCGGTTACGACGTTGAATGTTCCAGTTCATCGGATCAACGTGAAATTAACGTGCAAGTGGCTGAGCAATCCACAGACACGTGTACCCTTAAAGTAGTTCTCGGGGAGTTTCAGCGTGACACAGAATGCGACAAAGCGTGACACAGAATGCGACAAAGCGTGACACAGAATGCGACACAGGCACAAGTCACTATTGCCAGCTGTGTGGATTTGAGCAACGTGAAATAAAGTGTCTTGCTCAGACTATACGACCGTCAGCCGAATATCCTAACCACTAGGGCACGCGTCTTCACCCCTTGTATATATATTTGGTGATGAGCTGTCAGAATCGTTAGCATGTCGGTTAAAATGCTTAATGACATTTCTTCCGGCTATTTATACTCTGAGTTAAAATACCACCAAGGTCAAGTTTCTCCAAACAATTCCTCTCAACACATGGTTATGATGCTCTCCAACTACTTCTACTCATCGTCGGAGATGGACATATCTTCAGCCATTAAGTGACATATTCAATTCATAAAGGTCAAACGAATGACAAGCAAATCTGTGGCATTGAGCAGAATATTTGTTGTAGCCCATCTTTTATGCCAAGACAAAATACGTACATGATAACACTTCTGATCAGTTAAGATCAGAAGCCATGGGAACCAGTGTGTGGTACAACATCAGGGCATTTATTATTATTATCATTCATTCACACACAACAGATTAAAGAAAAATTGGAAAAGAAAAATTTCTAACATCGGGCTACAAGTAACCTTAGATACCAAGAACCCCACTAAGTATCTTAGTTTATTATTATTATTATTATTATTATTATTATTATTATTATTATTATTATTATTATTATTATCATTATTATTTCAATTTAGTTTCCATTTCTTGCCGAGTGTCTTCCTGACACCTAAAGCAAAGAAACTCACTATATACATTTGTAGAACATTAAAATAAACACACCAGATTGTTCATTAACAAAGTCAAGTTATGTGACACAAAAAAGGGGAAAAAAGAAAGAAAGAAAGAAAGAAAGAAAGAAGTTATTATTATTATTGAGTCGGGGAAAGGGAATTGGTAAGGGTGCTTGCTTTTTGTGTTCAGGGAGATCTCGGACAGTGGGGTTCCTCAATTATGCCTAGAGGTCATTCTGCATCAGGATCTCCATCATTCTCCGCCTCATTTTTTAACCTTTGTATACTACGTATATTTCCCTTCTTTTTCATCATACACCGTGTATATTTATATTTTTTTGTTACTCATTTAATTATTTTATCATTACATTATATTAAAACTCCTTTGCCCTCTGGTGACAAATGAAATCATCATCATCATCATCATCATCATCATCATCATAATCATCATCACCATCATCATCATCATCATCATCATCATCATCATCATCATCATCATCATCATCATCATCAACATTCGATTGTTATTTTTGACCGTTAGCTGAGGAAGCCACGTTTGACTTCGGCTCCGAATTTTGTTTTCGAAAATAGTCAGTTTTCTCCAAAAAGTAGTGGCTCTTTCCTGTCATTTTCAACCAGGGAGGAGAATAAGGGATCCTCATTCTGCTGTTGAGTTCCTTTTTTATTAAAAGTCACCCATTTTCTTGGGGGACTCATCCAATTTATTTCATTTCTTATTTCACGTGGAAAAATTTAGAATTTTGCTGAATGACAGCAACTCATTATTATTATCATTATTATTATCATCATCATTATTATTATTATTATTATTATTATTATTATTATTATTATTATTATTCCGCCCGATGACTTTCTGGACTAACAGGCCAAACTGCCGAATAGAAAGAGTCTGAGTCAATTACAATGAGAATATCATTTATCTCTCCTATAATATTGAATACTCTTTCTTCCTGACCTAACACTAAGTGGGTACACCTACACAAAACACACACACACACACATATACACACATTCATGAGCGTGTATGTGGGTGAGTGTGTGTGTATGCATATATAAATATATGTATCTATGTATATATGCACATATCTATATCTATATATATGTTATGTATGTGTGGTTATGTGTGTGTGTGTGCGTGCGTGTATGTATGTATTTATGTGGGTATGTATTTATGTATGTATGTATGTACATATGTATGTATGTATGTATGTATGTATGTATGTATGTATGTATCACAAAAACCTCATAGCAGTTTTCAGTAACTCTCTAAGCAAAACTAGTTATTTTATGCTGGCCATTCTCGAAGAAATGGAGTGCTGCATATCCTTGAAATTGAAGTGAATTTGCATATGAATATGGAGTCATCTCTTGAAATCGTATTCACTCTCAGGTTCAGGAACAGAAAACACTCAACATCCCTCTACCATTTTATTAGGAGAATTGAGATTCAGGGAAAATAGGCTTTTCATCGTTGCCTTGAGCACACCAGATAAAACGCCTTCTTATTCCCATCTGCGTGTACCTCCAGCTCTATCACTGAGAAACTACAAGTGTTAACACATTGCAACTGGTTTTAACACTGTTGTCTTTAACTGGGCATCCTATTAGCAAATTTTTAAACCATTAGTTGATAACATTCTTAATCTTTAAGAAATTTCGCTAAACTTTTTACTAGAAATTGCTGAAATCTCTTATAAAAGAATGGGAGAATATTTTATCTACTATAGTATAGTGTTCCAAACTTCCTTCCCAAGGGTTCTTGTTTTTCTGGCTTGTAGGATTTTTATATAATGTGTATTAGCAGAAAACGATACACATCGTAGAAAGACAGAATGGACTAAACACGACAGGAGGATACACGTGGGATAGAAGAGTCGCTAAAGAAGTCACAGATGTATGACGAAAGATTTCTAGACAGTGGACATAAGTTAAAACAAGAAAAACAATAAACTAGTGAAGAACGAAAATATAATGCATGTGTATATTTGGAAAGAAAAATATGGCCATCCCGAAATATAACAAAAAGGAATTTCAATTTAATCTTTAATTTAATAGATATATGCACTCACATACACACACACGCCCACCCACCTACACACATACAAACACACACACACACACACACACACACACACACACACACACACATATATATATATATATATATATATACACTATACAGGGGCTAATAATTCGCGACAAAAATATAATTCTCGAAAATTAATTTGCTAAGATATTATTAATTTTGTTATCATCTGGAATGTCTATCTTGAAAAACGATAATAACAGAATTAATAATATAGGCGATCGCAAACCCAAGAAAAGCATTAATTAGCTGAAGGATCAAAATTAAATTAATTTGATTTCGGCGCAAAACGAATCAGTTGCAGCGCAGACTTCAATACGGGCTGTTGGGGGTCTGTTTTGTTGGTAACAAGTGCTGATGACGTTAAGGTAATTTATGTAAATTAATTAATTTATTTTCCCAGTACAGAAACCGGTCCTCGTGAGTCCTTATACTTAAATGTACGGTAAGAGATTTTATCAACCTAATCTGTTTTCGGTTGATTTCTGTAGTTATCATCAGTGTAATAAGAGGTTTGACTGTTATTTCCTGCAGGCAGACATACTTAGCATGTCCTTTGATTAAATTAATTATATATATATATATATATATATATATATATACACTTGTGTATTTAAATATCTACCAAATATTTTGGTAAAATAAGTATTGTAACTGTTACCAAAGTAGCAAAATTCTCACTTGAAAAGTTGTTTATACTTTGTTTAAATATAATGACTTTCGTATAGCTGATACAATTTTGGGTGCATGCCAATTAAAATAAGAGCCGGCTCTTATTTCAATTGATATATATAAATATATATATGAAAAGGACAACAAAAACCAAGGCAGGACAAGTATCTCAAATCATTTAGCATAATTTAATTGAGGTAATGTGAATTTGAAATCTTACAGTTGTTTCTGGCAAATCCCAAAGGATAGGCTACTATGTCCATACACTGGGTATTCCATCATCAGAGACAAGGTGAGTATGTATGAAAGTTCTAGGTAGGGAAATTCACAGTTTATAAAGTATAAAATAGAAGAATAAAGAGTAAAACTAGATAGCAGAATACAGACAAGAGAATAAAGTTCACATTTCATCTTTTTGCATAGGGTATGGAGGTTGGTCTGTACTTCTGTGAAGGTATAGGCCCTTTGGCAGTATTTTGAATGATGCGTTCATGTTGAAGTAATCGATTAAGTTGTTAACTAGTATGTAAATGATCCACGTAGGTATATAGAGTGAGGAAGACAGACATCAAGATAGATAGAAGTGGATTGTGAGTGGATAGAAGAGAGAGGAGGAGAGAAATGAAGGAGAAAGAGAGAAAAAAGAGAAAAGACAGGAATGGGACAGGTGCAGGAAAGAATGAATGAGAGCGAAAGTAAAGTAAAATTAAAAATAAAAAAATCAGAAAATGAAAAAGTAAAAACTAAGAAATAAAAATAAAAAGAATAAAGATAGAGATAAGATGCCATTATTATTCTTCGTAAGTGTTGGTTCAGTGTGAGAGGTCAGGCATTAAGGGTTTTGGTAAAGTGGAGGAGGAAGGTATTTATGTCTCTTAATCAAATAGATGAAATCTAGGTTAGGTGAGGTCAGTGGTCAGTAGGAATAGCTAAAAATAGATGTCTAGCTTAAGGGGGTATATATAGGATAAAACTACAATTAAGCGGATAAAGGTTATAAATTAAAGAATTAAAATTTAAAAGTTAAATTAAAATTAAAACTTAAAAATTATAAAAATTAAAGAATTAAAGCTATCTAACTCCTAAGATACTTATGTTGATAGAAAAGAAAAGGAAACGAAAAAACATACGTATACTGTAACAACCGTGAATGCATATAGGCAAGTGTTATGGGTGTTGATTTTGTTTGCATTCAGACTTATGGAAGAATCTAAAGGAGCAAAAGAACTTATGCTTACATGTAGAAAATCCGTAGTGTTGTTTATTGAGCAATTGCGGTGAATTGTGAATAAATATTTGGAGGACTTCTTTCAAGTAGAGTTCATATGTAAGGCGCTGACCTTGGCATGGGACACCAGAATCTACTATGGCCTAGGATATCCTATATGGTACTTTCCTTTTTATCAGATGGTATATGTGGTTGGCTAGGGATGTGGATTTGCTATGAAAATTAAATGAGCTTAGATGTACAGAGTATCTCTGTTTAAAATTAAATTTTTACTTTTTGATTTTTGATATTTTGATTTTACTTTACTTTCACTTTCATTCATTCTTTCCTGCACCTGTCCCACTCCTGTCTTTCCTCTTATTTGATCGGTATTACGTGTAATTGTTCGGAATTTTCCGTTTCACTCGTTTGTTCTTTTCCTCAATGTTGTTTAAGCTTCTTCCGTTGTAATTGTTATCTCAGTGATAATTGCAATATATATACAGTGATTAAAACTTCAGTCTTTAACTGCGCCGAAATTTTGCTGATTCTGATAACCTTGGCTGTCGAGAAATGTTCCATGTTTAATTTTCATTTTCAGTTAATTATTTCATGTCTTCGATTTTCACAATGTGTGTGTGTGTACATATATATACACATATATACATATATGTGTGTGTGTGTATACATATGTAAATATGTATATAT
>NC_068984.1:80631824-80632334 GCF_001194135.2 Octopus bimaculoides
TATATATATATATATATATATATGTATAGATGTATCCATGCATGTATGTATGTATGTACGTACGTATTTATGCATAGGCACATGGCCTAGTGGTTAGAGCGCTGCACTCACGATCGCCAGATCGTGGGATTGGTTCCTGGATCGAGCAGCGTGTTGTGTTTTTGAGCAAAGCATTTCGTATCACGTTGCTCTGCGATCATTTCGTCATCTAGCAAGTGACACGCATTATGCACCTGTACAGGTAATGTTGATTTGAACGACGAAGTGAGCCTACGTAAACCTAAGCATTTGATCACTACAAACAAATCATCTGCGCACGTTACTCAAAACCTCTGTCCGGAAAATCCATAAAATCTGTGTATGCACGCGCGAATGTGTCCATGTGTGTGTGTTTCTATCTATCTTTCTATCTATATCTATATATATATATATATACACGCACACGCACACGCACGCACACACACACACACACACACACACACACACACACACACACACACACACACACAC
>NC_068984.1:80632344-80635061 GCF_001194135.2 Octopus bimaculoides
TAGATAGATAGATAGATAGATAGATAGATAGATAGATAGATAGATAGATAGATAGATAGACAGACAGATAGAGTTAGATATATATAGAGTTAGTCGATATGGAAGATAATATGGCGAGAGCTCTCTATTGTCAGAGGTGGATTAGTACCACCGGTTAGCGGTTGCTGTGAAAATGGTGTTGGAACGAAAAAAACGTCCAGGGTATTAGTTTAGGAGTTATGTCGTTTGGTTGGGTATGCTGCGAAGCCGGCAGGAGTTATCTTGAAGTGGGGAAACTGTTTATTATTAATGTGGTGTTCCCGTGAGATGGGGTGTGTGGTATGTGTAGTGGTGTCATATACTCTTTTAACTTGTTTCAGTCATTTGACTGCGGCCATGCTGGAGCACCGTATAATTTTTTCCGGGGATGTAGGTATATATAGCTTTGTTCGTTGGTCTGTTTTCTTTCTGTAAAGGATAAAGTCGTGGAGGGGGAGTTATGTTAACGTGCAGTGTGTAATGTATGTGGGGTTCTGTGTATATGTGGGGCTACAATTAGTGTGAAGGGGTACGTTTTGAGGGTAGGGTAGGGTAGGGTGCGAGACAGTTTATTCTGTGGTGTGTCCGCTTTATAGGGGTGTGTGCGTGGGTACATGGGTGCCATGGTGTGTGCTTTGGTCAAACGCGCACATGCGCACACACCCCTATAAGACGGAAACCCCACAAGATAAACTGTCTACCACCCTCAATCCCACCCCACCACATACCCATTCATACAAAGTGTACCCCCCCCATATACAGAAAGAAAAGAGACCAACGAACACAGCTATATATACCTACACCCCCAGAAAAATTATACATATGGTAACACTACACATACCACATACCCATTCCCCCAGGAGCACCACATTAATAATACACACTTTCCCTACTTCAAGATAACTCTTGCCAGCTTCACAGTATACCCGACCAAGGAACATAACTCCTAAACTAATACCCTGGACCCTTTTTCGTTCCACCACCATTTTCACAGCAGCCGCAGACCGGTTGCGCTAATCCACCTCCGACAATAAAGAACAGTCGCCATATTACCTTCCATATCGGCTAACTCTAATGAGCGTAAAGTTATATAATCTGTTTTGTTACCTAACACTCCATTGTATTCTTTACGCGAAACCGATTGGTAGCACCAACCGTGATGGATATTTAATACTATACATTTCGGATACTGCATATATATATATATATATATATATATATATATATGAAGTAGTGGCTTGTTGCCAACTTAATGTGGTAGTCCCAGGAGAGGGAAGGAAGCTACTGCTATTTAGCCCCAAGAAACGGTGTTTCTTGTTGGCTACGCGACACAAGCGTTCTGTGTCCTTAAGTCTTCAAACAGGTGAGATAAGCACCCCCACTCAACAAAGCCTGCATAACTGTCTCTGAGAGATTTAGAAATGGAATATTTCTAATTTTGTAGATCAGTGAATTTATTTCACTGGAAATTCTATAAGTTTTCAACAGCGATTTAGCACCGACACTAGCAAAGCGAAAGCTACTCCAGACTGGTGAAGGGCAATTACCCTGAAACTAGTCTCTAGATGCTGGCTTTCTTGGGTGAAGATGCTTATCTCCCCTGTTTGAAAACTTAAGGACACAGAACGCTTGTGTCGCGTAGCAAACAAGAAACGGTGTTTCTTAGGGTTAAATAGCAGTAGCTTTCTTCTTTTTCCTGGGACTTCCACATTAACTTGGCAACAAGCCACCACTTTATCATGCTGCTGCATAACTCTCTCTGAAAGATTTAGAAATCCAATATAACACACACACACACACACACACACACACACATATATATATATATATATATAAACACACACGCACACACACAAGCGAGTGGGCAAACAAAAGGAAGTAGCAAACAGCGTATTCGATATGAGTTATATGTAATTAAAGAAGAGTTTATCTCAGCTTAAAGATTTGTGGACACATATGACACATCCATCTCATTAGATGATAGCAGTAGTCAAACTTTTATTAAATCTACACATTTGTGCATGTGTAGTTATGTATGCATTACGTATTTGCAAACGAAAATGGGTTAACGAGGAATAATCCAGTGTCTAGACGAATAATGTTGTATCAAATACCATATAAGATAAATTCTTGATTTATTGAAATTTCGTAAATATCTGGCGGCTACTATGCCCAACTTTAAACGAGAAGGGAAAATAATCGCAAAAAGTGATAATTCTCCGAAATCAACATGCCATTAAAAAAAGCAGTAATCAGGTGTTTCAGGGCCACTATTTGTTATCAGCGCTGCACCATCGTAACTTAAGTAGCATTTGAGATTCTTAAACATATACATAAAGCGTAGGAAACATTTATGGCCAAGGGCAATTTGCATAATTTATATGAAAATGAGATAAGGGCGATAACTCAGCGTGGCCATCAGCATGGATATGAACAATAAAGACTAATAATGCTACATCAAATGCCATACAAGATAAATTTTGAACTATTGAAATTATATTCTCATTCTGAAGAAAAATAAGCGTGTGTTAAAAGGTTTGCTTTATAACCACATTGTTCTGAGTTCAGTCTCACAACGTGGCACCTTGGGCAAATGTTTTTTACTGTAGCCCCGGGTCGACCAAAGCCTTGTGAGTGGATTTGTGGACGGAAACTGTAAGTAGCCTGTCGTATATATATATATATATATATATATATAT
>NC_068984.1:80636688-80641581 GCF_001194135.2 Octopus bimaculoides
TGTGTTGTGTGTGTGTGTGTGTGTGTGTGTGTGTGTGTGTGTGTGTGTGAGACTATGTATATATGTATGTATATATGTATGCATGTATGTATATATGTATGCATGTATGTATGGATTGATGAAAACAGGCATATCTGAGAGAGATTCAGGATGAATTGGTACGTTCGGCGAAAGTACCTTGTGACTATTCCGCACAGAAGACACTCTCTCACTGCTTCCACCGTAAGAAATACAATGAAGTAAGGATTTGACCTTTACAAAAACATTTTACCAAACGATTCCATTATTCATTAAATGTATGATACAGAAGGAAATAGATTAATAATCAGGAATCAGACACGAAACCTCTCAACGGATCTTGTTTGAGATGTTATTCCATGTTACATAGAAATAACTTTCAACCAAACAACATGAAACAGAATGCCTGTGGGAGAAAGCTGTCAAATATAAAGTTTTCATATACCATATAGATCTAGATCTTTAACTAATATGATTGAAACTCGAAAACCACAGCCAACAGCTGAATAAAATGTTTCTTTCTTTTACTGCATTAAAGATTTGTATTGTAGCTAATATAATATGCAACCAGCTGTTTGGGGCTTTCTTGATCCTTCCTTGTTTTCAAAGCATAGAAATATAACTTAGCAGAAAAAAAATAATCATATACTGATACTACCACACCTCTTCTCACTCCTAGTAAAATTACTACTACTACTACTACTACTACTACTACTACTACTACTACTACTACTACTACGAAGAAGAAGAAGAAGAAGAAGAAGAAGAAGAAGAAGAAGAAGAAGAAGAAGAGAAAAGAAGAAGAAAAAAGAAGAAGAAGAAGAAGAAGAAGAAGAAGAAGAAGAAGAAGAAGAAGAAGAAGAAGAAGAAGAAGAAGAAGAAGAAGAAGAAGAAGAAGAAGAAGAAGAAGAATGGAAATACGGAAGGAAGGATAAAAGGAACGAAATAAAGAAGGAAAGAAATAGATGAAGAAAACATTGGTAGTTGGGCAGTTCAATCTAAAGGCAGAAATTGAAGATTTTATAATGGCAGCTCAGGACCAATCTCTACTCGCAGTAAACTATCAAGCAAACGTTCTCTGTAATTGTGTTTACCCAAACTGTAGTCTATGTTATAATAATATTGCAACCATCGACCACATTGTGGCTGACTGTTTTAAACTCGCAATAACCGAATATAAAGCTAGATATGACTGAATAGAGAAGAGCCTACAGTGGAACATCTGTTGTCATTATGACATTCCCTCTTCTAAAAACTGGTATGAGCACCAAAGGAAACCAGTCACAGAAGATAATGGATTTACTATTCTATATGATACTTTACCAGCCGTACTGATAGACAAATAAATGTCGATAGACCTGATATTATTATCAAATATCACCGGCTAAATGCTTTTTCCGATTTCTTTGCCAGTACCAGCTGATCGAAATATCTGTCAAAGAATTCGAAGGATAACCTGAATACGAGAACCTAGGGATAGAAATGTGCAAACTGAAAACAATTATTCTAACGGTAGTAGCAGAAGTACTAGGCATAGTTAAAAACAGGGCATCCATCGTCATTGATAAAATACCTGGGAAATCAAATATATACGATGTCCAAAGCAATGCACTAACCTCAACAGTCCATGTCTTGAGTAAACCCCCATCGTTATTATATAGGTACTAGCCTTAGGTGTCCGGTAGAAACACGGCTAATAACTAAAATGCTTTGAAATCAAGCTAAAATATAATAATAATAATAATAATAATAATAATAATAATAATAATAATAATAATAATAATAATAATAATAACATTCGCAAGACTAAGCTTTGGCCACGAACTGGAGGGTCAACCTGAGGAATAAGCAAGTGTCTCTGCTGTATCACATCTGCAATAGAGTAGATGAAAAACATTGCCCTTATCACGAACGAATGCCCTAGGTTTGCCCAAAACCACAACAAAATGTGAAGACACGACCAGGTAGCGAAAGTGCTACACTGGAAACTGTGCGAAAAGTGGGGTAAACGTGACATGAGCACAAACCGCAGAGAGTGGCCGAGTCGGAGACTAGCAAAACTCTCTGGGATTTCCCAAACTAAACAGATCAGGTGCTAGAGCATAATAGATCGGACCTAGTGGTGGTGGACAAGGTGCACCACATATGCTATATAGTTGAAGTTTTATGCACCTTTGACCCATGAATAGGTAGTTGTGCGTGTCCCTTAGTGGCTGACGATATATGTATCTCTGATCATGAACAGAAGTAGTGGGGAAGCATCATAGCCATGTGTTGAGAGAAATTCTTTGGGGTTTGAATAATTTACCTCTGGAAACTTGAGTGTTTCGTTCAACATCCTTAAACAACTCTCATTCAAGGACCGCTTGAGCGGGATGGGCTACTCTACCTGAAGAAAACTCTAAGTGGGCCGCACCTGCAAGGTCATGTGCTGCTTATCTTTATATGAGATCACCATGTCGCGCACATAGGGTTGTGATGTATGTATCTCGTGTACGTTTATCAGAAAGGTAGTCATGATGGGTATATTGGGCTTCGTATATTTTACCCCACTATCATTACTTAGATACTCCGCAGCTTTTGTAGATTGGACAAAAAATGAACTAGATAGCTAAACAAAAGAAATAAGAAGGAATTCAATATGAATGGAGGGCTCCACCCAAGGGCGGGAGTAGCAGGATTATACTTATATAGAAAGGAAGGCAGAAGTAGAAGACTGCGTGGATCTAGCTAGAGTAGATATAGACTCTTATGGAGGTAATAGTGAAGAAAGTTTATTAAAAGCTGCTAGAGTCACAGCAAGACATAGGGAAGCAAGAAACCCAAACGAAGTTAAAAACCAGAAAAAAGAACAGAAGTTATTTGACTGCATGATAGAATCTCAAAGATAGTTGCAACAAATAGTAATAGTGAGACATGGGTATGTTTGCAGAAAGGATAGCTGAAAAGGGAGACAGAAAGTTTGTTAGTAGCAGCACAAGATGAAGCATTAAGGACTAATTGAATAGAAGCCAAAAAGCCAACAAAAATCAAGTAGATAACCCTGTTATATTTCCGGTACATATATCGTCCTAGAAGAAATGAAAGTGAAACCTCACGATGACAAAATTGAAAACCATAGAGACAAGCCAAATAAATATAACAACGCTTTTGGTAAGATATTTCAACGCTCATGGTTCATAAAGCGAGTATTTTAATAACGACTTCATGCTGAGATACACATCTCTAAATAAAGGAAATTTTAATTCGATTCGGGTCGGATTTGAGTGAAATACGTGAACTCACCTCTTTTTTAACAATGAAATTCTTATACAGTTACAAAGCCATACTGTCTACAGAAAAAAAAGGATTATTCATTCGGCTGAATGTCTCCTAGTTCATGAGTGGTACTTATATTATCGACAGAGGACAGATGAAAAGCAAATCCGGCTGGATTTTATATTAGAACGGAAAGAAAGATATAAATTTTTCCCGGTGTTCTAATTGATTCTGCCAGCCCTTCATTTTCTAGAGTACGTTTACTCGACCAAGCTATTTAACTGGTCGATTTTATTTTATACGAAAACGATAAAGAAGTAAAGTTCACCTTCGCGGGATTTGAACTTAGAATGTAAAGATCAGGAATGAATATTCTTTTCTACTCTAGGCACAAGACCCGAAATTTTTCGGGAGGGGGGCCAGTCCGATTAGATCGACACCAGTACGCAACTGGTACTTAATTTATTAACCCCGAAAGAATGAAAAACAAAGTCGACCTCGGTGGAATTTGAACTAAGGAACGTAAGACAGACGAAATAACGATAAGCATTTCAACCGGCGTGCTAACGTTTCTGCCAGGTCACCGCCTTGGAGCAGAAATGGATATTCCAAGTATTTTGTTGATGGCGCTATACCGGTTTTGCCAATTTACCGCCTCCGACGTTACCGATGAAGAAAACAGTCTATTGAGTGGATCTTTATCAAAGGAATCAAAGGAAGATATACAAATATGTGTGTCTCTAATATGAAAGAAGTGTTTGTACACTAGTACATGTATGCACACATGCACACATGCACATAAGCATACACAGAAACACACACACATATATATATGAGTGAGTGAGTATAAATTTATATTTATATATGTGTGTATAAATATATATAAGATATATATACGAGTGTGTACACACATATATACGTGTGTGTGTCTGTCTGTGTGTGTGTTTATATGAAGTGTTGCGAAAATAAGTTGCTGAAACTGGCTTGTACTGCAAATGGCAGTTTTAGAATTGATTGCACAAGAGGTCCTGAGACGGAAACCTTTCGAGAATTACTTCAACCCTTGGCATAAAAGATGGTCTCACTGCTGCAATAGGAGAGATTGGAGTAAAAGAAAATATTTGAATCGTTATTTCAAGTAATAACTTCGTGTGTAAAGAAGTGCACACGCACGCTCACGCATACTTACATGTTGTATTTATATATTCTATCTATCTATCTATCTATCTATCTATCTATCTATCTATCTCTATCTCTATCTCTCCATATACATGCATACATACATACATGCATACATACATACATACACACATACACATACACACACACACACATATATATATATATATATATATATATTTATATATATATATATAATTATTTCATATATTCTTATACCCACTTATCTTTTAGCAGAATGCGGAAGTTTACGAGCTGAATATATGACGTCAACTATTATATATGTATGTATGTATGTACGTACACACGTGTGTGTATATAACGTGCTACCTTTGTTTATATGTGTGTTACGGCTAATTTTCTTTCAGGCTCAGCGAAATGCTTGTAAATACTCTCCTGAACGTTACATATATACATACATACATACATACATACATA
>NC_068984.1:80641845-80642606 GCF_001194135.2 Octopus bimaculoides
TATATATATATATATATGATATATGTGCAGCTGTAAAATTATGTATTTGCATAGTTACGCAAACTGATAAGCATACATCCTTGTACATATACAAATACATATATATAGTGTTTTCGTAAACTGAATGTAAGGGAGAAATTTAATGAAATAGTGAAAATAACTTGAGCTGTCAAAGATAATGACAAAAGTGAAATGATGGAACTTCGGAAGAAAATGGTTCAGATCAATCTACGTAAATTCCTCTCACCATTAATTACCGTCTTTCTGAAAATTCTTTATTATTTAGTAACGCCTGCTTTGAATACTTAAGATCTACAGGAGGCTAATTGACCGCGATATTGGTCTCATAGATTCTGCGTATTACGTTCTCTACCTTATTTTATGTAGCCACGTCAAAGACAATTACATGATTAGAGAGGTAGTTTGGGAAGATTAGGTGATGTTCATGCTTTCTAATGAATGAGGTTACTGTATATAAGATTTTGTACTTTAAGTTCATATTTCTAGGTAAAAACGTAAAATAATTATATCGGCACTATCTTTCAATCGGTTTCCTCTCCGATCATGGACAGGTGTATTATTCCTAGACGTATTTGTATTCCGAAATTCGATCTCTGAAAACACATGTATACACACACAAGCGTACGCAGACAAGCCTTCATTTTCATTTAGCTATATCTACTTTTCCTTCCCAAAAATATGAAAGTTTAAAGTAGGACATATAATTTTAGTTATTTTGCGTGCATGCATGTAAGTGTGTA
>NC_068984.1:80642895-80646556 GCF_001194135.2 Octopus bimaculoides
TATATATATGTAAATGTAAGATCCAAGGATCGAGGTGTAGGAAGAAGATTAGCTTCAAGCATACCGTAGAAAATATAAAAATAGCTTTCAGCAACAAATAGTGGTTTATTGAAGCGGAAGGTTGGGAATTTTTTCCGTATCGAAGTATATTAAGCCGAAAAGTATATTTTATATTTCACGGTAGGCAACCAGAGTTGCCGGGTATGCGAATAAGAATACAAGAGTTAAGGAATGGAGAAGATAATATCCGGGCCACATATGTTTCATAGCGAGCGGAGGCTCGGAAGTGGTAAATTTCCAAACGAGGTATACATCGCAGGCTACTCTTCTTGCAAAGGGTATCTTGCTTAAAAAGATAAGTTAGTTAGAAAGATAAATTGTGCGATCCAGCCTCGTTTTGACGTTAATTTTTGTAATAAAATAGGGTTGCTGTGCAAAAACCTTACTTTACACTGGTAGCCGAAAGATTGTTCATTATTTTGATATCTCATACAACAAAATCGGTAACTCAGTTTCATGGCTACAAATTGGGTAATGTAGAAGTTGAAATAGTTCTTACCCGTCCCATAATATTTGTTGATAGCTGTGAACAACACATATATATATATTGGCTTCCCCAATGAAAAGGCCATGTTCAAAAGTATTATGGTTTTCTGCAAGCATATTTGGTATCAATTTATATCAATTTTGAGTCCAATAGAATAAAAAAGGGACTTTTGGGCCTATATGTATATGTACATATATAAGGATATGAGTAAACAGGGTTAGCAATGTGAGCAGTTTGGCATAAATGTATAGGGATGCTGTGGTTCTTGAAAATAAATGGGTAATGCTGGTATGCAGAGGTGAGGCAGCAGTAATGGAATATGGCAGTAGTATGGCTTCATGGCTGAAATAAAGTAAAGTATATAAGTTGCACGAGAAAAGGACTTTGTTTTGCTTTTGAGTGTAAACATGCAAAAGTAAGCAATCGAGACTTAGGGATGTAAAGATATTGATGCCGAATGAGGACGTAGAGGTTTCCGTATTGCACAAAGTAACGTACATGGAAAGGAAGTTGCTTCATTGTGAAAAGCGCCATCTCTGTAATGTTTGGGCAGACTGCATACTTCAGCAAATGTTCAGTGAAGCCGACAATGCTTCTGGATAAACTATGCTTTGCATGTCTCCAGTATTGGTAGAATAAATACACATGAGACCCTTCTTTGCCGTGTCGTCATATATTGCAAGTAGGCAAAATTTCCTTTGCCACGAAAATTCGAAGAATGACACAATACGCACTCTTTCTTTATTTCTAACAAAACAGACCCCTGTGTTTTTTTTAATAAGAGTAACTCCTAGCGAGAAGATCACAATCAAATTCAAACTTGGATTGTACACTTCGTCGGCAAGTTTCGAGTTTTAACACTTTATCCGCAATAATTTAAAGGTATGTTACGGATAATTTATTTTCGTAACATAATTCTGTTAGTAAATGTTTTTCTCGCAACAATTTAAAGATATGTCAGAGATAATTTATTTTAATAACATAATTTTGTGTTAGTAAATGATTTTTCTCTTACTCAAACACCTAACAATTTTGATTTCGAAGTATTTAATAAATTATGTGGAAATTATAAAGAGAAACGAATGGCGGAATCGGTCTGTCCGTATTTTAAAACCAAACGTTTTTTTAAAAATTAAAAAACAGTGGAAAGTTTGGGAATTAGTGTGAGGGGGAATATTTAAAAGAAAATACGTTTTTATTGGATAATCGCATTAATTACATTGTGCAGAAGACAGAATAAAATAAAAGAATGTTATGAGGAGTTTTAGTACATGCTTCGATCAGAACTCCGCCGACTTTTTCTATATTTTGCAATTCGTGTTTGTGATGAACATATGTAGAAAGCCTAATCTTCGATATAAACTTTTAAAGTAAGTATTCTCAGAAATCGTGTCATTTAGCTTTTGTTTCTAGCATGTCGGGGTTGACATTTGCATCCCACTTCTTTTTTCCAAAATTTCTTCGGGTTCCTATGTTTTCGATACAGGTGATTAGGATTTTACCCCAAAATCTTTAAGAATTTCTTTTTCTTAATGAAACATTCAAATTCCCTTCCCCAACCTTCACCCATCACCTCCCCACATTCAAAAAGTTAAAAACTCCGAATGTTTCATTTTTAGCTGTTTTGAAAGCGGGGAACTCTTTTTAGAAATAATGTCGTTTAGCAGTTGCTTCTAACATGCCGGGTTTTCTGGTGGTGGTCTGATATTTTTGGCGTCTGTTATTTCAGTTGAATTCTACGCATGCGTGAAACATTCAGAGCTTCTAGATGTTTGAAAGTGAGGAGGTTATGTGTGGGTGAAGTGGGGGAAGGAGCATTGAGTGTTTCTTTAAGAAACATAAAAATTTTAAAAGAAAATTCCCAGATTCGTAATCTCTGCATCTTTCTACGTGAATTAAAAACAAAATTAGAAAAAATTTTTAAATTAAGAAATTGAGGTACGGAGGGAAGAAATTAGAATTTTGAAAACATGATTCTTGGGGCAAAATCGTATTCTCCTATACTGAAAACATAGAAACCCCAAGAAATTTTAGAAAAAAAAGTGTAAGTGGGTGGTACGGAAATTGTGCTAATAGTTATGCTCAAAAAGCATTGTTTTGGTCATTTTCCGTTGACAAATATAGTTTTGTGCATCACAAATGCACTCAGAACACTCCATTGCTGCATTTTTTGACACCAAGCACATTAAAACTAGCAACGTAGATTAGAAGCAAATCAGAATATTTGTTCGAAATTGATTTCAAGATAGTGCGACCCGACCTCGTTTTCGAGGCTATTCTCGTAGTAAAAAAGAGTTGTGCAAAAAACATACTTTATTTGGTAACCGAAGGATTACTGAATCTTTTGATACCTCATACGTCAAAATCGGCAACTCGGTTTTCGAATCCATAAGGAACATACGAACCACACACACACACACACAGAGAAACTCTGTTTTATATGTGTGTGTGTGTAAGTGTGTGTGTGTGTGTGTGTGTATGAGTGTGTGTGTGCGTATGTGTGTGTGCGTATGTGCGTGTGCGTATGTATGTGTGCGCGTGCGCGTGTGCGTGTGTTAAATAATCGCAGTAGAGTCCGCTCGAACGGACAGTGGTTACGAACATTACTTGCTAGTACAACTACTGCGTTGATCTCTTAGACATATACACCATGAGTGTATGTGTATGCTTGTGTGTGTTTTCTGTCGGCGTTTACATATATGTATATGAATATATATATACGCGTGTGTGTGTGTGTGTGTGCGTGTACCTATCTATCTATACATGCATACATACATACATACATACATACATACATATAGTGGTTATGGTATTCGGTTCACGTCCGTAAGGTCCATGAGTTTAATTCTCGGCGATGTAAGACATTATTTCCGTTGTTCGAGTCCACTAAGCTGGGAAAATTGAGTAGTACCTGTAGTTCAAAGGTCAAACCATGTCACATTCTGTGTCACACGGGATCACCCTCGGAACTACGTTAAGAGTACGCGCGCTTATGAGGTGCTAAGCCACATACGCGTTAATTTCACGAGCAGGCTGTTCCATTGATTCGGATCAACTGGAACCCCTATCGTCGTAACCGACAGAGTGCCAGTATGTATATATATATATATATAT
>NC_068984.1:80646601-80648554 GCF_001194135.2 Octopus bimaculoides
GGTTCCAGTTGATCCGATCAACGGAACAGCCTGCTCGTGAAATTAACGTGCAAGTGGCTGAGCACTCCACAGACACGTGTGCCCTTAACGTAGTTCTCGTGGATATTCAGCGTGACACAATTTGACAAGGCTGACCCTTTGAATTACAGGCACAACAGAAACAGGAAGTAAGAGTGAGAGGAAGTTGTGGTGAAAGAGTACAGCAGGGTTCGCCACCATCCCCTGCCGGAGCCTCGTGGAGCTTTAGGTGTTTTCGCTCAATAAAACACACACAACGCCCGGTCTGAGAATCGAAACCGCGATCCTATGACCGCGAGTCCGCTGCCTTAACTATATATATATATGAATTGCTATATTTACTATAAATAGGAGCTTTTAAAATCTCTGACAGCCTCGTATTCGAATGATTTCTAGTGAAAGGCTACAAAAGCTCTTATCTACACGGTCATTGATGCATATGCATTTAATGATATTTTTTTCGATTATTTTAATGAATTTTCCATTAAATGTTGTTATATGAAACAGATGTCAACGTTATGCTTACCGGTTGAGCTTTCGTTAAGTCGCGTTGTCAGTGATTTTATCTAATTTCCTATAGTTAGCAATGAGTTGCCTCTTAGCCAAGACATATCTTAAATGCCCTGAACATTCAACGGAGATTTATCTGATCGAATCATAAATTCAAAGCTATAAGAATATACATACATGTATATATATATATATATATATATATATATATATATATATATATATATATATATATATATATATATATACAGACAGACACATACGCATACACACACACACGCACACACGCACACACGCTTTATATATATACATATATATTTATATGATACATGTAAGTGCTGGTCTCTGCTTATCTATTTTTCGACATTGTGAAGTAGGATTTCTACACACAACGTTTCCTCTTTGTTATCTTGCTTTCAATACATATCTTCCAATATTTTTATATCATTTGTCTGCGCAGGCTTCTATTCATATCCACCTCCCACCCTCCCTCTCTCTCTATCAACATACATATATACATACATGCATACAGATATACATACATACATACATACATACATACATATAAATATATATATATGTATGTATGTATGTATGTCTATATCCATATATACATACATATATATGCATTTACATATATATTTATACATACACACATCCGTATACACTCACATATATATAGGCACAGACGTGGCTGTGTGGCAAGAAGTTTGCTCGTTTGCATCACAACCACATTGGTCCGGGTTCAGTGGGTTCAGTTCCACTATATCGCACCTTGGGCAACTGTCTGCTACTATAAGTTCGGGCCGATAAAAGCCTTGCAAATGGATACGGATATACATACTTGGATGCATACATACATACATACATACATACACACATACATACATGCATACACACATACATACATACATACATACATACATACATTCGTGTGTGTATACATATGTATATATACACGTACACACACACATGTACATATATGTGTGTGTGTGTGTGTGTGTGTGTGTGTGTGTGAGTGGTGTTTATGTGAGTGTGCCCGCGCGTAGGTGTTTCCGTGTATGCATGTTTATATGTATATACATTCGTGTACCTGTGTATGTCAGTATACTCATCTGTGTGTAATCATGTATGCTTATTATACTATGGAACGTGTTTGAAGCATACATATCTCGTTTTGTTTAACTCGCGGTTGCTTTTCTTCAGTATCTGTAAATGTTTAAGTTTCTTTTAATCATTCCCACCCTTGTGACTTATACATATATATATATATATATAAATTTTAAATCCAAAAGAAAAAAGAATTTACAATTTATTCCTTCACCGCAACCACTAGCTGGAATACACTGGTGCTTACAATTGCCAAGTATTACCTCTAATTTTCAATTTACCTATATATATATATATATAGATAGATAGATAGAT
>NC_068984.1:80649278-80650691 GCF_001194135.2 Octopus bimaculoides
ATATATATATATATATATATATATATATATATATATACAGAGAGAGAGAGAGAGAGAGAGAGCGGGAAGAGGAACATCGAGATGGATAGGTAAATTGATGTCTCTGTTTGTGTGCATGTATGTTTATATGCAAATCTGATTTTACACCTCTTTTGGGCCATTTATCTTTGTATTTGTCAACGTCTACTTATTTTTTAGCATACACTTTTATATCACTGTACTTCTCTAGTTTATGTTTGTATCTGTTTGTGTATTTGTCTTCCTCTTCCTCTCCCTCTCTCCCACCCTCACGCACTCACAACTCCTTTCCATCTTCATAGTTCCTATACTTAAAACTCATTTATCTTTCTCCTTCATTCATTTCAGTAATCTCTACCTTCATACGCTTCCTTCCTAACCTTTGCTATTCCCATTTTTCACAATATTTATACCAACTAATTACTTCCTCACGTCACTGTCTGACGAGCCGTTATCGGCGAAATCTCGATGTCACACAAGACACTCTGTATTTCCGCCACATAAATTATGGATAGAGATGCATAGAAATGTATACATACATACATACATACATACATACATATGTAAGAAATTCTGTCTGTGGGTGTGTTTGTGGAGTTGTTAGCTAACTCCTCCTACATCGTGTTATCGATTTTGATGAAACTTGACACGTGAATAGAACTCATCTCTGAAAACCTCATGGCATACTCAGATTGTTGAAAAACCGATAACTGGGCCCCTGGAAGGTATCCTTATATATATATCGAATATATTTCATTTTAACATCCGAGGGAAATAACCCATTCGCCCAGATTTTAACAGCCAAGGGAAATAACCCATTCATTTTCCTAAATCGTTTGACATAAATCAAATTGAGTATACTTATTTCTTAGTATTTGAGCTGTTAGAGTTATTTTCGCAATTTATCCAGTACAACCCTTAAACAAGTAAATAACATTTTCCTAAACAATGATCCACTTATTTCGGTTAGTGACTTATTCCCGAATATACTAACACTAGCGCCCCAGAGGGTAATATTTTCTGGGAACACAGAAAAAACCCTTATTAGAGTTATTTACTATGAATTGTTATTACCTCATATCTGATTAGCCTGTTATTGCGTAACATGCTTCACAATTTTAGTATACATACCTTATTAGTATTTCCTCCCAAGTTCTATATGCTCTGGGAACGCATTAAGGCCCTTTTCGGGGCTACTTTATTTGAATTCTTACTATCGAGTAGCTAATCTCATGTTATTACAAAACTGACTTCAGGAATTCCTAAAAACAAGATCCTGTGTAAGACAGTTTGGTATTCTCTGTAAATGCACAAAAACCGTTTTAAGGGCTACGTACTTTGTATTGATGTTATTGGATTAGTGAAACAATTATGAGAACGGAACCAAGGGATAAG
>NC_068984.1:80654551-80656319 GCF_001194135.2 Octopus bimaculoides
TGTGTGTGTGTGTGTGTGTGTGTGTGTTCGTGCGTTCAAAAAATAAATTTGTCAATCTACTTCATTTTGGTTAATATAGAAAGGATTGAGGTAACTCCTCCTGAAGATATAGAGTCAAAATTAAAAGAAGAGAGCCATTTGTTATCCAGTTGAAGATACACGAGATGTCGAAATATTGTTCACTAGATAACAAATGGCACTCTTCTTTTAATCTTGACTCTATATCTTCAGGAGGAGTTACCTCAATCGTTTCTATATTATTATTATTATTATTATTATTATTATTATTATTATTAGTAGTAGTAGTAGTAGTAGTAGTAGTAGTAGTAGTAGTAGTAGTAGTAGTAGTAGTAGTAGTAGTAGTAGTAGTAGTAGTAGTAGTGTTGGCACTGTGATAACCTGTTACCTTCAATCTATAAGCTACTCGGTAAGGAGAGAATGCTAAATATGCAAAGGCGTAGCGCTATCAAGGCCACTCCCCTGATGAAGCGCCGGTACACAGCTGCTGTTGAATCATATTTTTGTAATTATTTATAAAATAATTCGTGGAATAGTAATGTAAGGAAAACTCAGCAACTAACACCTTTTACCTCTACACAGCAACATTAGTTGTGATTTGCAATTGAAGCCTGTTCGTTCCGTCTTCTTACTTTATAAATTTATTTATATACAGCTAATTTAATCAAGCGTATATTCTCCAGTTGAATCAGTAACGTACTGTCAATGTTCTGAAAGCTTCCTGAAACCAGTTTTACGGAAACGGAGATTATTGCGATCAAAAATATCATCTGTATCCAATTTTAGAGCGTCCAATAAATCATAATGCTCACTAATGAAAAGTTTTCAAATGTCTGGTAGCCAGAATGTACAATATCAAGGAAATATGACGGATGTTAAAGTTTTTCCTAGTCAACCTCTTCAATCTTGGAAGAAGTGATTCTTGCAGTATATGGGCTCACGTTATCATGGTAGAAAACAACATCAGGTTAATGAAACAAAGAGCCACTGTTCTTCTTTGTTTTTGGGGTTTTTTTTCGGGTTTTTTTTTCATTCAATCAGCTGAGTTGCCCACAGTACATTTGAGATGTAATTTTATGGTTTAGTAACAGGATTTTCGCGTGAGTAACATTACAGGAAACTTCCAACAAAATATCATTAGGGTGAAAATCAGATGCTGATGTAAGTATGTTCGTGTCGTATCGCCTGATAAGAATTCGTTCGGGATGTGAATGACAGATTTTGTGTTCGTACCAGACGACGCAAAAGAATGCATAAACGAATGTGTACTACGATCCGCTGACGTCATTCACAGCCCGATGTGTTTTCATACATGTTGACGAGGAGGAAAATTTTCTCTTGGGACTATTTTCTACAGTGGAAGGTCTTCTCACGCCCGAATGTACTCGAGCTTGTTAAATATGATTTTACACAAATATGTTTTATTCAACACTGCTATGTTCGATATATGTGTGTGCATACATGTGTGTGTGCATACATGTGTGTGTGTGTATGTGTGTATGTATGTGTACATATATATATATATATGTATGTATGTATAGATAGAGAGAGAGAGAGAGAGAGAGAGAGAGAGAGAGAGAGAGAGAGAGAGAGATCTACGTATGTATATATATGTATATATACATATAGATATATACATATATATTTACATATATATTTGTGTTTGTAGATGTGTTTGTTTATGAATTTATATTCATATATATATATAAGTATATATTTGTGATATGATATTTATTTGAATGTATATGTA
>NC_068984.1:80657235-80658226 GCF_001194135.2 Octopus bimaculoides
AGATAGATAGATAGATAGATAGATAGATAGATAGATCTATGTATGTATATTTATGTATGTATACATATACATATATACATATATTTACATATATATTTGTGTTTGTGGATGTGTTTGTTTATGAATTTATATACATATATGCAAGTATATATTTATGATATGATATTTATTTGAATGTATATGTAATGATAGCTAGCTAGCTAGCTAGCTAGATAGATAGATAGATAGACAGATAGATAGATAGATAGATAGATAGATAGATAGATAGATAGATAGATAGATAGATAGATAGATAGATGGATAGATTGTGGAATAGGTGACATATTTGATTAATGCTATAATATTGACCACATTTCATTTTTGATATCTCAAAAAAATCACTAATTTTAGGAGTACATTCTAAAGCTAGGTACGCATTATGTGAAATAGCTGTGGTAGCCCTGTATTATTTCAAGTATTAAATCAATATAACTGCCATTGAATATTTGTAGTATAGTAGTAAAGTTGTAATCGCAAAAAAAAAAATTAGAAGGAAAAAATGAAGTTTTTTCAAAGATAATCAATTCTGTCGCATGTCTTATAGTAAATAGTTAGAAACAGTACGTGACATTATTCGACCTTTGCCATTGGTTCACTCTAATACTTTCATGCGTCACTTGCTTTGCTCTATCGACTTCACTCTCATTTCTCAACATTTTTGCCGTTTTGATTTTCTTTCAACTTCCTCATACACTCACTCTCTTTCTTTCTTTCTTTCTTTCTGTCTTTCTTTCTTTCTTTCTTTCTTTCTTTCTTTCTCTATTTCCCACTCATTCATTATTTCTTTCCATTTTTTCATTCTGTCCCTCAACCTCTTTCTTTAATTCACTTTAGATGTCTGTCTCTTGATTCCTTCAAAAACATTAGTCTATTATTTTCCCTAACAATAAAACACTCACAGTCTCTCTCTCCTTCTCTCTCTCTCTCTCTCTCTCTCTCTCTCTCTTTCTCT
>NC_068984.1:80659239-80661297 GCF_001194135.2 Octopus bimaculoides
GTCTGCGTATACGTGTGTGTAGAGAGAGGCAGAGAGAGGATGGAAGAAAGATAGAAAGAGAGGGAGAATATGTGTGTGGAAGAGAGGTAGAAAGAAAGAGAAAACTGTTAGTGCATCATATAGGAAGCTTTCGATATTTGTTTCGATACTCTGCTTTCTGAGTTCAAATCCTGTCGAGGTCGACTTTGGTTTTCATCATTTTAACGTCGATATGTAATGTACCAGCCTAATTCTAATTGTCCATGACTTAAAAGTTTCGTATTCCAAAGAACAATCCAACAACATTAACCGCCTATTGTTGAGAGCGTTAAGTAAACCTTTGGAAAGATTTGAAATAATAATCTCATCTGTTTACTCATGCTTTCAGAAAGCGGCTGATAATTAAGTCTTGCCAACTGTTATAAATTTCTTAAGTGTTACTTCTTGTGAGCTAACTAATATTATAGTGAAAGGATGTTTATTCAAAAAGTATATACCTATCTCTGCCTTCCATCGACAATTTAAAAATCTCACACGAAGATACATTGAAGATATTGTAAATCACATATTGTAAGTCTTAATATGATAAAATACGGTTAAAATTAGAGGTATCATGTAAAAAATAATAATAAATAAATAAATAAGTGTTTGCCATACATAAATAAGTATTTGGTTAATACCAACATTATGGTAAGGTTTTGGTGAATTTATTTATATAGCAGAAAGTTCTCAAAGTGTCTGCATTTATTGAAGATCTTTTATCTGACATATAGATGGCCATACCGAATTATCAAAATTCATCATAAGTATTAAATTATTCTTAGCACAACATAAGATGCAATTTTAAATTTCATTTCTCTATGGCTTACATCATTTAACGATTTTCTATTTATTCTGACTGCAGTGTTGCATTATTTTAACGCATTGACATCGTTGTATAATTTGTTTAGGGCTGCTTTTCTGTATCTGTGAAAATAGAAGTATGTTTAGAATAATCTTTGCTTTAATTTCCCAAGGTGAACATCACTGTATATTTCAACAACTTTGGTACAGTTTTATTTTTTTCTATTGCCATCCTAAGTATATTGCAGTGTGATTACTTTCTTTAAGTTATACATATGTAGAGTTTACCAGTAATAATTGCACATACATACATACATACATATATATATATATATATATATATATATATATACCAGCTGACGTACCCGGTAATTCCCGGGAAAGCGGGGCTTATCCTTTGTTTCCGTTCTCATAAATGTTTCACTAATCCAATAACAATACAAAGTATGTAGCTCTTATAACGGTTTTTGTGCATTTACAGAGAATACCGAACTGTCTTACACAGGATCTTGTTTTTAGGAATTCCTAATAAGTTATGAATACCCAAATTGTGAGGTCAGTTATGTAATAACATGAAATTAGCTACCCGATAGTAAGAATTCAGATAAAGTAACCCCGAAAAGGGCTTTAATGCGTTCCCAGAGTATATAGAACTTAAGAGGAAATACTAATAGGGTATGTTTACTAAAATCGTGAAGCATGTTACGCAATAACAGGCTAATCAAATATGAGATAATAACAGTTCAATGTAAATAACTCTGAAAAGAGCTGTTGTGCGTTCCCAGAGTATATTACCCTCATCGGCGCTAGTGTTGGTATATTTGTGAATAAGTCACTAACCAAAATAAGTGGATCTAATGTTTAGGAAAATACTATTTACTTGTTTAAGGGTTGTACTAGATAAATTGCGAAAATAACTCTAATAATTCAAATACTAAGAAATAAACATACTCAATTTGATTTATACCAAATAATTTAAGAAAATGAATGGGTTATTTGCCTTGGCTATATATAAGGGTCCCTTCCAGGGGCCCTATTATCGACTTTTCAACAATCTGTGTATGCCATGAAGTTTCCAGACATAGGTTCTACTCACGTCTCAAGTTTCATCAAAATCGATAAAACGATACAGGAGGAGTTAGCTAACAATTCCAGAAACACAACAACAGACAGAATTCCCCACAAATGTAGTATACATGTATGTGTATATATATATATATATATATATATATATAT
>NC_068984.1:80661818-80662560 GCF_001194135.2 Octopus bimaculoides
TGTGTGTGTGTGTGTGTGTGTGTGTGTGTGTGTGTGTGTGTGTGTGTGTGTGTGTGTACACACACACACACATAATACATACATACATACACACATGTGTGTGTGTACACACACACACACATACATACATACATACAGGATAAAAAAGGATAAAAATTCCTTTCTGCGTCATATTGGCTCATAGGGCTGATTTCTCGGTTTCTATGGACCATATTATCCCACTGGACATTAAGCTAGTCCTACGCAGGATTACTCATGTTTGCCACCTGAGTGGACTAGAGCAACGTAAAATAAAGTGTTTTTCTCAAAAAGACAACGCTCCGCGAGGACCTGGAATCGAAATTACCATCTTGGCATCATGAGTTTAACATCCTAACCACTAAACCACACTATAATATATAGCTCACAACACCTTTGAACAAACATCCTTGGAGTAAACAAATCGGCGATTGTCCAGTCAAAATGGTATAAAAGCCTCTGTTTCAACCAGCATTAATATACTAAAGGGTGTAAGACAAAAGAGAAAGCAGCTGAAAATATACCGCGTGCACTTCTCATATTTGCAACACCTGCGGGCATCTTTGCAAATCGATGGCGGGACTGAAATGTCTCATTCAGTACAACCATTGTTACAGACAAAGAAAGTGTACGTTGAAAGTGATGGGAGAATATATGTGTGTGTGTGTGTGTGTGTGTGTGTGTGTGTGTGTGTGTGTGTGTGTGTGTGTGTGTGTGTGTGTGT
>NC_068984.1:80663359-80669011 GCF_001194135.2 Octopus bimaculoides
TAATTCAGTTGTATTCACTCGACAAAAACGGTTTTCTGATGATGTAATGTCTCCATTGATCAATTAAAAAACTCGTTAGAAACAGCTGTAGTGTATTGTCACATTATCCATCTGTTGTTATTATGTATACATATATGTATATGTGTAATAATAATAATAATAATAATAATAATAATAATAATAATAATAATAATAATAATAAATTTAACAAAAAAAGAATGACACCTCGATATTAGAGAAATAGAAGATTATTTATATACGTTATAAATTAGAACACACAATAAAAGGTTGTCATTATAGTACTTGGAGTTTCGAATGCAGGGGCGGAGAGCTAGGATACATTCGTGTCAGCTATTAACGACAACCATTGCCATTAACAGACGACGAGAATGTATCGTACCTCTTCGCTCCGGCATCCGAAACTCCGAGTACTATAATGATAACCTATTACTGTTTGTTCTAATTTATAACACACACACACACACACACACACACACACGCACACACACATACATACATACATACATACATACATATATATATATATATATATATGCATGTATGCATGTATATATGTATGCACATTTTCACACACACCTTATCATATACTGAATATAAAACATGTTATCATACGAATAAGGACCCAAAACGAAGTCACGTTCAACTCTCATTTTCCAATAATGATATACACTTAACAATATTTAAATCTGCATATATTTGGAGTTAGGGCATAACTCTAAATATATGCAGCGTTGAAAGACGCCTCATAAAATGTAAGTAATCAGAAAACAGATTATTGATATTTCGAGTCCTTTATTCGATCGTTTCAATTTTCTTATAAAACTCTGAAATTTTATATTTTTGTAATATAACAATTTCATTTTTCATAATATTATATATTTATAAGCATTTTTCGAAAATTGTCGAATTATAAAATATCATACTGAAGGACTCGAAATATTAACAATCTGTTTACTGTGACTACTTCAATTTAAGATACATATATGTATGCATGTGTGTGTGTGTATGTCTGTGTGTAGGAGTGTATAATCAGTATATGTTGCCATGTTACCGCTTAAAAGCGGGAACGACTTTTTACTGTCAAACGAATTCTAAAGTGAAGAGAACTAGACTAGTCTTGCAAGAATTATCTTAAATAATTACAACGCACACAAACACATACACTTACACACACACACAACACACACACACACACACACACACACACACACACACACAAACACGTACATATCTTTCGACTACATTTTATAACGTCTCTATGTAACTCTATAACGCTATTAATACACGTCATTATCTACCTTCTTTCTCGTTAAGTCTCTCTTCTCTCAATCAGTTTCCTGTTTTCATTCTTATTCTCACAGTATTCTTCTAACACACACAAACGCATAAATACAACACTCCTTTAATACACACATCTACACACTTACACACAAACACGCACACTCACATACACATTCGTTTATACGCAAACACATACACAATCTTTTTATATTCTTCTATCTTTCTCTTTGTGTCTACTCCTCGCCTACGTCCCCGACTTCAGCTTCTTTATTCCATTCACAGTTTAAAAAGAAACATTAGGAATATCTTTCACGGTTGACGTCTCTAGATAATATCTAAAATATCTTAATCTACTTGGTAATACAATGAGAATTTTTGCCGTGTATTGATAACAAACATCGTAGTTTAAATCGTTGCTGTTGTTGTCGTTGTTGTTAGGCCCAGATCAACTTTGATCAATCAGAACTACGATCAAAGGCGTTCCAACCGTGATCATCTCGTCTTTTACTCCGACAACATTATCTGACATAGAAATAATACGTTTCTAAATCTCTCAGAGAGATTTATGCAGTAGCAGCACGGACTGGTGATGAGTAATTGACTCTGAAACTAGTCTCTGGATGCAAGCTTTGCTGGGTGGAGGTGCTTGTCTCCACTTTGAAAACATAAGGACAGAGGAAATGTGTGAAGTCCAACAGGAAACGGTATATCCTAGGGCTAAATAACAGTAGCATTCTTCCTTTCATGGAACTGTCACATTAAGTTGACAACATACTATCACATTATCCGACATAATCCTCCTTTTTTCTTTTAGACCATAGGTTGAGTTTTGAAGGATATTTAGAGCAATTACATGGGGTACTCTTTTATTCATTTATCATACTTTAAGATGTTGTTTATCCTCAGATTAGCTCTCATCAGGTAGACCAGTGGTCATAGGCGTCCAGTTCTTGGTCATCCAGTATATGTAAAACTGCTGGGTGTGGTTTAATGGTATTTAGCTTGTATTTCTAGCATGTGAACTAGACGTGATGGCTCGTTCAAAATTTAAATGAAATTGCTTGGGGGTTTGTTTTAGTGGTAGGTGATAGCCTGCTTCTAAGATAATTGAATGACTCTGCAATTCGACTTTCATCATTTCATGAACCAATACAATTCTAACTTTCCATGATTTAAGGTTTCGTATTACGAAGAACAATCCAATTCCATAAACCTTCCGTTGTTGAGAATGTTAAGTAAATCCTTGGAACTACTATTAAAGAAGAATTTGAAATAACGATTTCAACTCCTGCTTACTCATGCTTTCAGAAAACGGTTGATAAATGAACAAGCTGCAAGAAACAACAGGCAAGCAAATCTCTCTCAAATTACACCCTACCGTCTTTCACTCACAAAAGAATGCATCTGAAAGACCAAGATGGTAACTGTAAGATTATCTTTGACCATAAATTTGCTCGATCAGGACGGGTCAGAAGTTAAAAAGCAACAAAATGAAAAGTTACATTGGAAAATGTCCTGATTACACTACATCTGAAAATAAAAAGATGGCATGATTTCGTCGTTCAGTTCCGACCTAGCGCTGAACAACAACAATAACAATTTCATAACGATGAGTCAGTAAGAGGAGTCTCTATCTGGTAATACAAGTTGTTTGAAATAGCAGCCATATTTCCCATAAATAATTTACCGTCCTTCAAAATAACAGAGGATGGCTGTAGTGGATAATACGATCTTAGATAGGCCCTCTCTGGGTAAGCAGGTGATATGGGGAAAAGTCGCAACGTCTTTATTCATAGCTCTGCCCTATGATGTTTGGCCTCGGTCTAAACAACAGTAACGACCTCATAACATATCATTTTTCATTCGACGGTTAAAATGGTGTATGAGCGAAAACAGACTAAACGTTTGACTTAAAAGGTTCTCTCCTGGAATATGGAAACAAAGCATTGTGTTGTTTATTTTAAGATTAACTTTCATATTGAGAACTACTAGATACTTTGTAAAAGAACCTGAACAAGTCATCATCTTAGAGTGAAGGATCACCTGTAAATACAGTTATGACTGTAATTAAATTCGCTTAACGTTACTTGATCTCGTGTTCAATCCCATCACGCAGCATTTTGAGTAGGTGATTTCTATCATAACTCTGGGTCGACTCAAGATTTGTGATTGCAATTGCGTTGATGGAAATTGTGTGGAATCCTATCGGATGGACTGTAATTGTACCTATTCTTGGGTGGTTGACTTAATCTGTTACTAGCTTGAACACCACACCCTGAGGCTAGAGTGTATATAATGGAGTTGGCTCTGTTGCAAATATTCGCATCAGTGCTCCGATTTGAGGGTATCATGAGCATCCTCCCTCCCATTACTTCAATGTCGTACATGTCTCAGTCGTTCTTCAGACGACCATGAGCACTATCATACCTGTTCTATGTCATAAAACATGAAGATAAACATTCCCGCAGCTCATAGTTCCGGAGAGAAGCACATATTATATGTGCCCGAATGCAGGAGGCATTTTTTCAGATGCTCACAATTTCAACTACATAGGTAATGCAATTCATAGAACGTCTGTCGTATCTTTTATTGAAATGGAGTTCACATGTTGTTGTTGGCACTCCGTCGCTTACGACGTCGAGGGTTCCAGTTGATCCGATCAACGGAACAGCCTGCTCGTGAAATTAACGTGCAAGTGGCTGAGCACTCCACAGACACGTGTATCCTTAACGTAGTTCTCAGGGATATTCAGCGTGACACAGAATGTGACAAGGCTGACCCTTTGAATTACAGGCACAGCAGAAACAGGAAGTAAGAGTGAGAGAAAGTTGTGGTGAAAGAGTACAGCAGGGTTCGCCACCAACCCCTGCCGGAACCTCATGGAGCTTTAGGTGTTTTCGCTCAATAAACACTCACAACGCCCGGTCTGAGAATCGAAACCGCGATCCTATGACCGCGAGTCCGCTGCCCTAACCACTGGGCCATTGCGCCTCCACGGAGTTCACATATGACGGTCTAAAAAAACCATTTCATGATCTTTTCCAGGGGCCATCTGGGTAAAGGATTGCAAACAATTTCGAACAGTTTCTCAACCGGCTGCGCCACACGTTAACCGAGTGTTACACAGAGAGATTTTACAGGTGTGATAGCACAACTAGTCAGACGTACCTCAGTTGGTACGAAAAATGCAGAAACCATTTCATAAATAACAAAATGACGTCTAACTCTTCAGAAATACTACTAGATATCAAATATCAAATATATCGCTAGACGTTGTATATAACTGCGTAGTGGTATCTGTTTATCAAATGTAGCTACCGCAGCTGAAAACGGATGCATTCTTTCGTATTTATATCTACTTTGAAACAATAGAACGAACGCAAAACAATCATTTACTTACATTAATGATAGCTTAAATTTCCGATGATAAGTCTAAGTTCGCCACTTAACGCCCATTTTCTTTTCAATTTATTGCATTAAAATTGAATTTATCTTCATCTGAAAAAGGCGGAAAAGATTGAGTAAGTCACATCCAGAATTACGCGTGTATGTGCGTGCACGTATGTGTGTGTGTGTGTGTGTGCACGTATGCGTGTATATAAGCGCGCGCATGTGCATGTGTGTGTGTGTCTGAGTGTGTGTGTGTCTGTCTGTGTGTGCGTGTGTATAAAACCCTAGAGTAATATAAAATATGACAGGCAACGCTCTGATTTCCATGAATTCTTCATAATGGGAAGGAAGGAAGAAAACAAGAGAGGAACAATTAAACAGGAAATCGATTTATTAGAGAAAGACATTTATGTTGGTAGCAACCACAGTTAGCCGCCCTGTTGTCAAACAGTGAGGGGAACAACAATAAAAACTTTTACTGCCAGAATGTAGCGTTATATGACAATCGTATTATTAAAGATATGGTGTTGGAAGTGAAAAAATGGCAGACGCATTAAAGCTTTGGGATAAATAGATAAATAAATATATAAATAAATAAATAAATAAATAAATAAATACAGTATTACTACAGTATTTGATTTCGTCCAAAGTGTGTTTTTTTTTGTTTATTTTTTGTCCGAATGTTTCTGAGTTTCAATAATATGTACTACTTAAAGGCTAACCGCCAATAATAACTAGCTTAAAGTCTTAATAAACAAGTGGTTTTAGCTGCTTTTTAAGATGAAGCTGATTACAACTTCAGAATTATTATTATTATTATTATTATCATCGTCATCGTCATCATCAATCCTTATAATTAATATTTTTCTCATTTTTCTTCTTCTTCTCCTTTTCTTCTTCTTCTCCTTTTCTTCTTCTCCTTTTCTTCTTCTTCTCCTTTTCTTCTTCTTCTTCCTCTTC
>NC_068984.1:80669216-80678561 GCF_001194135.2 Octopus bimaculoides
ATAATAATAATAATAATAATAATAATAATAATAATAATAATAATAATAATAATAATAATAATAATAATAAAGCGTCGAGCTGGCAGAATCGTTAGCACGCCGAGCGAAATACTTAGCGGTATTTCGTCTGCCTTTACGTTCCGAGTTCAAATTCTGCCTAGGTCGACTCTACCTTTCATCCTTTCGAGGTCGATAAATTAAGTAGCAGTGAAACACTGGGGGTCGATATGATTGACTAGTCCCTACCCCATAAATCTGAGGCCTTTGTGCCTCCAGTAGAAAGGATTATTATTATTGTTGTTGTTGTTAAGGCAGTGAACTGGCAAGATCTTTTACGCGTCTTTTGTGCATTTCTTTAAGTTCCGAGTTCAAATTCCACTGAGGTCGACTTTGCTGTTCATCTTGCCGAGATTGATTAAAATAAGTACTCTTTGAGCACTGGAGTCGATGTAATCGATTAGTTCCGTCTTCCAAAATTTCAGTCCTTGTGCCCATAGTAGAAGAGATTATTACCATTATTATCATCATCATCATCACCATCAATATTAAGCCAGTGGAGATAGACCATTGTCACGCGTTTTGTTAGCCTTCCAGGCTGATAACTTTTTGAAGTACAAAATGCTGCTTAAGCTTTTGAAGATGGAGCACTCCAAGGAAAATGTAGAACGATAGCACCTCTACGTTATTACTTATCAGTCAAATTTCTGAAAAAAATATTACTTTATAATCTTAAGAAGACATTGGCGCATTTGTTAATGTAGGTCTAGATCATAAGTTGTCAAAGTGGGCGCTACCGCCCTTCGGTGGGAGTTGAGACGGTCCAGGTGGATGCTGGTGCCTAAGGGGGTGGTAGAGAAAAGAAAGGCATTGGGAGGAAGGCAGTGGATTGGGGGACGCTATGAATTTATAATAATATTATTATAGTATTGTATACAAATTATGTAATATTATATCAAATATCAAATGATTCATAGTATGTATAAATTAGTTAAATATAGAATATTTATTTACACACAAAAATAGGGGTGGGGCGCTGAGGGTATTATCTGGTTATGAGGTGGGGTGGTGGCCCAAAAAGTTTGAGAACTTCTTGTCTAGATAGAGTACGTCTGAAAAGAATGACAATCATAAGCGAAACTGTGGCAAGTTCTGGGGTTGATTCATTCGACTAAAATCCATCAAGGCGGTGCCCAGTATGGCCACAGTCTAATGACTGAAACAAGTAAGAGGTAAAAGGAAAAAACATATTTCGACCAACTCAACTAGAACACCTTTCATGGGAGGTGATTTCTCGATAAAGCCAACATGGAGCTATGCAACAATAGCAAAATATCGGTCAACAAAAATATCGAGATAGCTGTAATTCTGGTGTGAAATTATCGATCAGTTTTCATTGAGAGGGAGGTAAGATACAGTAAAGGTGATGATAAGAAATGCTGCAGACGGAATACATAGACAGAAGTAAGGTTGCCGGATTTGGCAAATTTGATTCCGGTAAATTCAGTCAAGAAATTTAGCAGACTTTCCAAATTTACCTTTTGTGGTTGACTGCCATTGAGAAAATTTTCAAATTTATTGCCTTCATTGCGAGAAATTTTGCATTATAAGAATTTTTAATAAGGACGGAATTTATTCATAAAAGTCTGTTGTTGTTGTTGCTGTTTGTTACTTCTCGTGCCATGCCTGGCTCATAAGGGCCGGTTTCCCGGTTTCATTGGCGTATAGGTCCCCCACCTTGTCAGGTGAGCTGCTAGATGCAGGAAGAAAGTGTGAGAGAAAGTTGTAGCGAAAGCGTTAACAAAAGTTCGCCATTACCTTCTGCCGGAGCTGCGTGAAGCTTAAATGTTTCGCCCATAAACACACACATCTCCCGGTCTGAGATTAGAATCCGTGATCCCTCGACCGCGAGTCCGCTGCTCTAACCACTAGGCCATGTACCTCCATTTCATAAAAGTTTGAGCGTGCTTTATTAGACTGGAGTAAAATAATTTCAGACAATGGAGATCCATTCTCATATTTTAATGATTTGTGACTCGTAAGCGTCAGTTTTCGTTTTAAATTTGTTTTGTTAAATTTTAATCTCCGCCTTCGCGAAGGTGGAGGTATTGTTTTCAGTCGTGTTTGTTTGTTCATCCGAGGACAAGATATCTCAAGAACCGCTGGATGGATTCGAATGAAACTTTCAGAGATGTTTGACCTCATGACTGGCACGAACTGATTAGATTTCGAGATCAATCTGATACGGGACAAGGATTCTGGATTATTTTTCCTGTTCATTACTTAATTTTTGAGAGTAGTCGGCTTCATTTTTAATATTCTCGTTTGTGAGAGCAGTCGTGTTGTTTTTTTTTTGTTTTTTTTCAGATATTCTCATTTTAAAAATCATCTCGGGCTAATCGTTGAGGGGACGTTGGTGTTACCTTGGCGGAGGTTAGTGATCTCTGAATGCTCTTGTTATAATTATATTTCTTTTATATTTATAGGCGCAGGGAGGCGGCGAGCTGGCAGAATTGTTATCGCGCCGAGGAAAATGCAGTATTATTCTTCTTTACGTTCTGTGGTCAAATTCCGCCATGGTTGACTTTCCCTTTCATCCTTTTGGGGTCGATAAAACAAGTACCACTTGAGCACTGAGGGGTCGATGTAATCGACTTACCCTCTCCCCTCAAATTTCTGACCTTGTTTCAACATTTGAAACAAATATTCACAGGCGCAGGTGTGGCTATGTAGCTTAGAAGCTCGCTTTGAAACCACATGGTCTGGATTCACTTTTGAGCAATTGTCTTCTATTGCCCCAGGCCAACCATACCTTGTGAATGAATTTGGTTGGTAAAAGTTGTGTAAACAAGCTGTATATGCATGTGTGTGTGTGTGTGTGTGTGTGTGTGTGTGTGTGTGTGTGTGTGTGTGTGTGTGTTTTGCTGCTTGTCCATACCTGACAATCGATGTTGGTTTGTGTAGCAGTTCGTCAAAAGAGACCCGTAGAATAAGTACCAGGTTTTAGAACTAAATACTGAGGGTCGATTTATTGAATTAAACCATTCAAGGCGGTGTCCCAGCATGGCCACAGTCCAATGAGTGAAAAAGTAAATAAATACAAGATATAATTTAATCCACAGATCGTAACGGATGAGAAAAAGAGAGATAAAAATAATGGGTCAGAGGGTAGTTCAAACAAGAAGCTAACTGCGAATAGAAACGTCAATTATAAAAAAAAATGGCTTAATGACTCCAATTTTAGATGTTTTTATCGAAGTTCGAAGAACTCAAGACATTTTGAAATTATGTAGTTATGACTTATATGGGGATGTTACCATACTTGAGAAACATTTAATAGTATTCATACAAGTGCCCTGACTTCTAAAGTAATTTCCTACAGACATCTACTTCATAGAACATGTCTCATGTGGTTTCCACTGCACTGAAAATATGTCACAGAGCACAATCTCATTAATTCAATTCTAGACTATCTTCCACGTTTTCTATATAACGCATGACCTTATTCTGAAATTGCTAAGTGAAGAGAAGTTGTCTTTTACGATGATGTTGGGAGGGAATACTTGGAAATTCTTATAGCACAATTAAAGAATATTAAATTTTTATCAATTATTCATGAAATTACAGATGCGTCTACAAAAATACAATTTGCTCTAGTAGCTAGATTTTATGATAGCCAAATTAAAAAGAAAAACAGTTGACAAGTATTTAATTACTTTTAAAAACCAATTACTGTACTGCTCATGTCTTTTACAATGCTAGAGTAAACGTATTTGTTATTGGCATCCAATTTTTAAAAATCTAATAAGCTTTCCAAATGAAAACGCAAGTGTAATGACGGGGTCAAATGGAGTTCAAAGTCTTCTGAGACAGAAAGTGACATACAGGGTGCGTCGACTTTTTGAGAACACCTCTTTCAAGAGCTCTAACTTTCTTAACTTTCTTCTAATTTATTATTTTATTTACCTTACTTTTCAGATTAGTAATATCAGACCTAATGTTGACTCAGCAAATGAAAAGGCACCCTGTAATCGTTGCCTTAAAAATGCAGCATAGTGATACACAGGTAGCTCGCTTTCTGAAAGTTGCCCGATCCTTCGATGTCAAAGTTCGAAAGGAGCTGCAAGCTGCTGACGGGGATCCAACATCAGCTTCTAATCGTAAAACATGTGCACAGGGTCCAAATACTATCAGAAAAAGTCCAAGAAATATCGATAAAAATCCCGATAAGTCAAACAGAGTCATTGCAAAGAACCTCAAGGTTTCAGAATGCACGATGACAAGATTTGTTCATGAGGACATCCGGTAAAAGTCGTATGTGGTGCAGAGGAGTTACTTTATGCCAGATGTGATAAGAGAAAATCGTTCGATCCGTGCACCCAAAGCGCTTGCTAAACAAGTTAAAACATTATGACGCTGGAATGCTTTGGTTTTTCTCCGATGAAAAAACTTCGATCAAACCAAAAGATAAACCGAAGGAACGACAGATGATTGTGCAGAGAAACCCGAATGAGGTTCGAACGGTTATGCATACTAAGTTCCCAGCATCTGTGATAGTCTTGGAGTCGTCAGCAATGAGGTAGTTATACTTCCTCACTTTTTTTCACAGGGCCTAAGAAGCAATGCCGCTATCTGTACAGAGGTGTTTGAGAAAGTTGTGTGGCCCTGAATAAATAACTTGTACTACGGAAGACTGTACGCCTTCCAACAAGACTCAGCACCGTCTCATAAGGCTAGGAATCCCCAAGCGTTGATGCATGCCAGTCTCCATCATCATGTTCTCCCAGGCACATGGCCTCTAGGTTCACTAGCTCTCAATCCACTGGACCATTATATATGGAGCAAGATCAATCAACACCCCCATAACACCATACAATCTCTCAAACCCGCCTTAACCAGCACTATGTCCAAAATTGATAAAGGTCATCTGATCTGGGCGTGTCAATGCTTCGGACCCCGTATTGAAACAGCCAATGATGTAAACGGTGGATTCATTAAATAGCTGTGTTAAAAGGATTTACAAGATTATTTGTACCAATTTGTTTTCAAATATAGCTTTTCTTTGATGAGTCGTGCGTAATTTTCTAAATTCATACGATGAATTAACGCTCCTTGTATTCCTTTCTACAAAGTCATGCATGCTATTCAATATATTTATATTTACGCGGATCTTGTACCGGTTCTGAACTTCCAAGTTCCTTAAAGGAGCTGTCAAGGCTTATTTACTCATATTTGCCTAAAAATCAAGAGATTATCAAAATAGGAAAAAAGTTCAGGAATTTACTAAAACTTATCCTAAAAATATTCTGTATCATACATATACTCAACGGTTGTCATTTCAGTTTTTACCTAGCACTGGTCTTATTTTTCCTTCAGAATCATTAGAGGATTACTTCATTTACAATACAAGATATACAAAATCGAATTAGGTGAGAAATTTACTTTCACGTCTTTTAGTTTGCCATATATAAACAAAATATACTTAGAGTCATGCTGAGTTTCAGAATTCCGAGGCTACGTACCTTCATCAGCAGTAGTATGGAAAGGTATCTTGGTTAAGTTTATTAAAATGAGAAGCAAAGGCGCAGATATATCAAAGGTTGATATCGATGATTCTACAGTCTGCTTTCCTTTTAGTAAAATATACCATGGAGTAAAAACTGAAAGTATCTTTCTAAAATATTCTTGAAGAACCTGAACCAAAGAACTTAAAAACATAAGATGCACCTCAATGTCATCCATCTTCGTTATTTCATTGCTTGTGAAAATTCCTAACATTGTTGAAGGAAATATTTTAAAGATAGTACTAATTAGATGATGCGGTTGAATTTTTCAAGTTAAAAAAAATTCAGAACCAAACAAATTTACCAGTTATCTCGATATTAATGACAGACTTTGTGTCATCGTTTTTTTTCAGCTGCAGCAGAAGACTTATTTCTTTGGCAAACAATACAAAGCCTTAAAAAGTGTTTCCAGTTTAGTATGGAGATACTAAGTTCTTTACTATATAGGGAAAACCATTTAAACATAATATACACAAACGTCTGAAAACGTGCGCAAAAAAGAAAAAAAAAGGAAGAAACTAAAGCGTTTACTAATAAAAACAAAAAATAGCGTTTCTCATAAATAATACTCGTTATGTGATTAAAAAAAATAAATTTAGTAAAATCAAAGATCGTTTGATAATTTTTAGAAATTATTTCTTAAATTCCAAGAAAATCGTCTGGCAACCCAGGGCAGGACATGTAGCTGGGGAGTTCTCACTTCAGATATAGTCAAATGTTTTGTTAATATAACTACGTGGCTTTCATCAAGGTGAAAAAGCATCTACGTGGTCCCTTGGCCTGTTAGAAACAGCAACCATAATCACCCTCAAATTACATCCTAATCTCTTAAGAGCTTGCACGAATGTATTGTTTGCAATACATTACGCCTGAAAACAGGATAAGTGGCGTGGTTGGAATACCTTTGGTCGTAGGTCTACACTATCAGGACTAACTTGAAAATAAGCAACAACACCGTCGTTGGTGTATGGGTTCCATAGAAATCATATCAGTAGTCCTCGAGACATGGAAGGAGACAGACAGACAGACAGACAGACAGACAGACAGACAGACAGACAGATAGATAGATAGATAGATAGATAGATAGATAGATAGATAGATAGATAGATAGATAGATCTGGAAAGTGAGAAAGATTGAGGGTGATACAGAAAGTTTCTGTACACGGCTGTTTCTGTCAAGTTTGTGATATTGCAAGTAACATCCTAAAACGTCGGTTATCAGAACCAGAAATGTAGCCCTTTGGAAGGACCATGAAGAATAATCTTTCTGACGTGTTGTCACACGTTTTCATGAACAGGAAAAGTGATTGACAATTCTGGTGAGCACTGTTTGAAGACGATTAAGGTGATAATAAATGAAGGTGTGAAGGAAATCTCTTAGAGTCTGTCGTTATATTTCAGTAGAAAACTGGAAAGTGTTACTGCTGTTGCTATTATTGTCGTTAAACTCCTGATCAGCCCTAATCGAGCAAATCTATAATCAGATATAATCCAACTGTGACCACCCTGTCTGTCTGGATCTCTAGTTGTATATTCTTCAGTGCTGTCTTCATTTTTAAGATGAAAGAATGATATGCGGCATCTGTTGCTGTTATTTTCATCATAACATAGTGTGATAACAGATGGTGAAAGAAAGTGAGTTGTAGAAGAGTTATGGTCGTCTGTATGCAACCAGTTTTTTTTTTCTTCCTTTCTTTGTAGTGGTGTGAATACGGAGAACAAATAAGATTGTTTTATTTGCAAGCGAGTTGTTTGGAGTTATCTTAACTGTGGAATGGTTGGTAGGTAGGACGGTAGGAAGGTAGGTCGGCAGGAAGGTATGTCGATAGGTAGGTAGGTAGGTAGGTAGGTAGGTAGGTAGGTAGGTTATTCAAATTAATGCAGACTTTCTAGGCAATTGCAGGAGCCTAACAAGAATTTGGCCGGTGAGAGAGATTTATTTGTTGCACAAAGCATATTTTACTTTCCAGATTGTTCCCTTACTAGCGTAGCGATGGTGAAACTTAATGTCTTCCAGTAGCAGAAGGTGAGTCATTTTTAGGCAGAGTTCTTTGAAAAACTACAGCATGGCTGTGTGTGAACCACAAGGGGTTTTGAGTCTTGGAAATGACAGTTTAATTATGCATATGGGTTTCTGGACAATGAAGGTGTGAAGGTTATTTGAAAAGATGCTGACAAATATAAGTTAGGATAATTCAGACTTTTCAATGTCCACTTTGGCCATAGACAAAAGATAGCTTCAGTAATAAATACAAAGAAATAATTCCCCGGTTCCTTGTCCGAACTATTCCACAATTCTCGAAAACTTGAGACAATTAGTTTCATTTCCTAGATCAGCTGTTACCAACCTTCTTTATACCCTGCACCCGCATAAAACTTCTATGTTCTCGCTCCCCTCTTTAAAAGTAATATCTCATTTAAAGATGAAGAAGGTGAATTTATACTTTATTTGAGCAGCAAATAAATTTAAGCTAATTTTTGAATATCATGAAAATCAAAGAAAGACAGTCATAAATTCATATAAGAATAAAAGCACTGATAGAGCGCAAACCTCCAACAAGGCAACAGCAACGTCCTCTCAACGATTAGCCAGAGATGATTGTTAAAATGAGAATATCTGAAATAAACTCGACTGCTCTCACAAACGAGAATATTAAAAATTAAGCCGACCGCTCTCAAAAATTAAGTAAAAAAAAAACAGGAAAAATAGTCCAAAATCCTTGTCCTGTACCGGATCGATCCCAAAATCTAATCAGTTCTTACCAGTCACGAGGCCAGACATCCCTGAAAGTTTCATTCGAATCCATCTAGCGGTTCTTGAGATATCTTGTCCACAGGCAAACAAACAAACACGACTAAAAACAATACCTCTGCCTTCGCAAAGGCGGAAGTAATGAATGGTAGGGAAAAATTAAGTTTTCCATTCAGTAACAAATACAAACGGATTTTTCCTGATCTCTTGTCCGATTCCCTATCCGCTCGATCTTCCACAGCAGATTTAATTTCCTAAATTACAGTGTGCTCAGCTTTCAGATGTTATAGAAGATACCCTCTAATGGAACTTCAGTCCCAATCCATTTTCATTTCAGTTTCTTCATATTTCACTTCAGTCCATTTAGACATTTTCAATTCTTCAAAAAAGCAGGATAGTGATCCGTTTCCTCAACTCATGCGTATAACTTGAAACTCGTGCAACCGTTCATTCATGTAATCAATCGATGGCAACAGTTACATTAGTGTAGATATATTGACTACTGAGTGTATTGAAAGATTGTACAGTTAAGAAGTTCTTTTCATAATCCTTTAGCTACGAGTTCAGTCCCACTGCATAGTACCTGGGACAAGTGTCTTCTACTATAGTTCCGGGCAGACCAATACTTTGTGAGGGAATACTGGTGACAGAAACTGAGTGGAAGGTCATAGATAGATTATTTATTTTGGTAAGTATGGGAGATAGCTTCGAGCACGTTTCGTTCGTATCAGATTCTCATCAGTGAAGCCTAGACATCACTGAACTCGGATATATAGATAGATAGACAGATAGATAGATAGATAGATGGATACATTTCTTTTATTAGCCACACAGGGCTCAACACAGAGGGGACAAAATACAAATGTAGAGTTTTTCTTTTCGAGGGGGTCGAAAACAAAGCAGAAAAAAAAACAAAAGTGGGGACAACGATGAAAAAAAAACATCGCAAAACGTTTGGGGTATTTACAAAAAATACGAAATAATACAGAAAATTCCCAAGAAATGGGGAGGTTATCCGTGGAAAGAAAAGCC
>NC_068984.1:80685507-80686770 GCF_001194135.2 Octopus bimaculoides
AGTTGCCTGAGAGCAACGCGACACTCGCGGTGCTATTCGCCTAGCCTCGGTCTCTGTTTGATCCACGACTGCAGTTCGGCCAAGCAGACGAACTGCGAGAAAGCGCGCCGCACAAATGGCGACCACACCTGTTCACCGTCGTCTATGAAGCGCCAGAGATGTCGCAGTCTCATCGAATGTCTGCGCATCACCAACCACGGCATGCCTAGCCCTCCATTTAGCGAGTGTTGACAGCAAATGGATCGCCTAACCATCGGAACGCTTCCCTTCCACAAGAAGCGGAAGAGTATGCGTTCCAGTTTGGTGGTGGTAGGATCGAGACAAGGCACGACGGTCAGACAGTAATCGATGACGGTGTGATGTACGCATTCGCCACCTCCACCCGACCTTTTAAGGACAGCTTCCTCTCAGCCCATTGCTGGGTGAGAGTGACCGCCCTAGTCGTTATTTCGACCCAGTTCTTCTCCATTTGGAGGATAGATAGATAGATAGATAGATAGATAGATAGATAGATAGATAGATAGATAGATAAATAGATAGATAGATAGATAGATAGATAGATAGATAGATAGATAGATACGCACATGCACACAAAGACATGCACACACATACACACACATATACAGAGAAAGGAAAAGAGAGGGATGATTGTATATGCGTGTACGTGTATTTGTCTTATCATCCCACAGTTTGACAACCGATATTGGTTTGTTTATGTCTCCGCAACTTAGCTGTTCGTCAAACAAGACAGTCAGAATAAATAACAGGCTTTAAAACAATAAGTAGTAGGATAATTGTAATCAACTAAACCCTTCAGTGTGATGTTCCCAGCATACCGCAGTCCAATGACTGAAACAAGTGAGAAGATAAAAGGATCTCAGGTAACTATTATTTATTTTGGTAAGTATGGGAGATAACTTCGAGCACGTTTCGTTCGTATCAGATTCTCATCAGTGAAGCCTAGACATCACTGAACTCGGCAAAGTAGCGATGAGAGAAATGGTAAAGTAGATGTACAATATTGTTCACTGGTTGCAGCAGATGACAAAAATTTTCAGAGCATAAATAACTCAAAGAAATTACTCATGCTGAAATAATTAAAACAATATTTAGTCATTGAACAATATTGTTTTATCTCACAACATATTTATTTCCAGCAAGCTATTTTTAAAGCTCCTTGTGTTAACACTAACTTAACTACTGTTTTGTGTGTGTGTGTGTGTGTGTGTGTGTGTGTGTGTGTGTGTGTGTGTGTGTGTGTGT
>NC_068984.1:80687524-80688429 GCF_001194135.2 Octopus bimaculoides
GTAGTATGTGTGTGTGTGTGTGTGTGTGTATGTGTGTGTGTGTGTGTGTGTGTGTGTGTGTGTGCATGTGTGTGTGTGTGTATGTGTGTGTGTTTGTGTGTGTGGTGTGAAAGTGTATGCATGCATGCGCGTGCGTCTATGTGTAATTTAGATTGGGGAAAATGAAAATGAAGTACTAAATGCAGGCAGAAGAGTTTATTTATATGTCCGAGATTAATTATTAGTTCTGTCGTTACTCGGAGTTTTTCGCCACATGCACTCTTTTTGGATGTCAAAGAGTAGCTTGTCATGGGTTTGATCTCAATTCCATGGCTATTTTGACAATCACATTCTACATACTATCTCTGTACATAACTTGCATTGTCTTGATCCATTTATACATGGCGTAGATTTCCCCACGATTCTCCACTTGATTGTATGTGGAAAGCATTTGGTCTTCAGATCCCATACATGACTAGCCAACTTAGTGGCCTTGTTTTTATCAATGTATCGGAAAGAGTTCTGATGGTTTGCGTTACGGCTTTTAAAATTGCGTCCACATAAACCGATGTAATTTTTCATCTCACTTATGTTGTCTGGGAGCACTGCCGTAACTTCGGCTTCATAAACAAATGTCTTTATTTAACACACCTTATCAAGCGGGCAAGCTTCAGAGTCTCGACAGTTACAGCTAGGAGTGCGCTCTTGGTCTGACTTACGATTGATATTGTCCTTCATATTGGGGCAGCAGTTGTAGAAATTTTTTACCGAGCGTCTATTAAAATCTTCCTGTGTCTGTAGTTTACTTTATTGGGAAAGGTTTATTTAACAGTGCCAGGAATTTCTTACCTATGTTACATTTAACATTTACATGCATATAAATATATACATATAGGTATATGAACACACACACACACACACACACA
>NC_068984.1:80688625-80691572 GCF_001194135.2 Octopus bimaculoides
TATATATATATATATATATTTAACAAATTAAGTCAAGTATACTAAGTACGAGGTGAGGGTGCGTGGCTTATCGGTTAGGGTATTTGCTTCACGATTGTTAGGTTACGAGTTCGATTCCCTAAAGCGCATTGCGTCCTTCAGCAAGACACTTTATTTTGACGTTGCTTCAGCCCATTCATGTGGCAAAAATGAGTAGTACCTGTATTTCAAAGGATCAGCTTTGTCACAGTATGTGTCACATTGAATCTTCCTGAGAACTACGTTAAAGGCACGCGTGTCTGTGGATTCCTCAACCACTTGCACGTTAATATTTACGAACAGGTTGTTCCGTTAATCGGATCAACTGGAACCCTCATCGTCGTAATTGACGGAATGCCATTACGCGAATCCAATCCCAGTTAATTACACGCAAAGGATGTAGAACTTGCCCGCCTCAAACAGTCGTGAGAACTATTTTAGAATCAAGAGAATTTCTACCCATGTGCATTACGAGTAACTTGTAGAGCATTTTATCTAAATGCCATAGCCATTCGGTTAATCTTTTTTCCACACGTTACGTCTGTACTTGCCAGAAACTGTTCCTTTCTGTTCTCATTCTCTTTTCTTGTTTCGTAGAAATAAATTAGATTATATTCAGTCTTATGTCCGAAGCCAGTGACTTTTTATAGCGCAATATTAAAATATGGGAAACAAATTGATATCGTTTTTCTCTCCTTCGGGTTATACTTAACACCTTAACACACCACTTAGTATTTTCGTTTCTGCCGGATATATTTTGCTCTTAATATCACTCCGTTCTTTTTAGGTTTACCAGCGTAGCCAGATACCCTTTGCTGTTAACAAATCTATTAGTGTCTAATTTTGACAGGTTGAATACGGGAAGGATAAGTATGAAGCCAATTATAGATTATTACCGATTCCACACCATGTCGCAGCAGGATCATTTTAGCTTCTGTCTAGGTCTGAATATTCTGTAAGAATTCTGACAAAAGTTTTTCTTCATCTTCAGTTGCCAACTTTCTTCCTCTTATAAAATGTTATTGAATTTTCCATTAATCATTATCATCATCATCGTTGTCGTAGTCCCCGTCATTATCATCATCATCATTATCATCATCATCGTCGTCGTCGTTGTCCCTGTAATCCTCCTCCTCCTCCTCCTCCTCATCATCATCATCATCCTCCTCCTCCTCTTCCTCCTCCTCCTCCTCCTCCTCATCATCATCATCATCCTCCTCCTCTTCCTCCTCCTCCTCCTCCTCATCATCATCATCCTCTTTGTCACCGTCATCGTCGTCGTCATTTAATTCCCTTTTTATTATTATCGTTCATACACCATTTTTTGTATATTGCTACTATTATTGAAACATCAGTGGAAGATGTGAATACCACAACTTCCTGTATATTCGCTTACATCTGATTCATCCATTTTAAATAAACGAAACGCACTCATTTCCCCCCACCATTACCGCCGCCATCGTCATTACCATCATCAATCATAGTCGTCTTCAACTAGCTAACAAATGTGCGGTCGGTCGACTTGCTAGAAATAGTAGCCAAATGCATCTCTCTCAAACACATTAGCCATCTTTAAAAACTGAATAATCCATTGGCCTATGTAGTAGTCATGGATATACAAATCCAAAACAGGGATGGTAACGGTTGGAATGTGTAGCGTCATTGGTTTGCTCGAGCATAATTAGTGGGGAAGCATCATAGTCATGAGGTGAGAGGAATTCTTTGGGGCTTGGATTATTCACCTCTGGAAACATGAGTGCTTCGTTCAACATCCTTAAACAACCCTTATTGAGGGACCTTTTCAGCGGGATGGGCTACTCGACCTGAAGAAAATTCTAACTGGGCCCCACCTGCAAAGTCATGTGCTGTTTATCTTGATATGGGATCACCATGTCGCGCACATATGGCTGTGATACATGCTCCTGGTGAACCCTTATCAGACGGGTAGTCAAGATGGGTATATTGCGCTTCGTATGTTTCTACACCAATGTCACTTTGATAGCATGTACTGCTCTCTCACTCAACAACAACAACAACAACAATAATAATAATAATAATAATAATCCTCTCTTCTATAGGCACAGGGCCTGAAATTTGGTAGGGAGGAGGGAGCTAGTCGATTACATCGACCATAGTGCTCATCTGGTACTTTATCGGCCCAGGAAAGGCACAGACGACTTCGATGATGATGATGGAGGTAGTGGTAGTGGTGGTGGTGGTGGTGGTGGTGGTGGTAATGATGATGATGATGATGATGATGATGGCGACAACGACGATGATTTCTTTAACAACGAAGCTTCAATATATATTGAAAAAGTTCATTTAAAAAAATATTTTTTTGTTACCCATTTAGTGTTCTACTGCAACGCTAACACGCATTTTGTTATTTACTATATGCTATATGCTATACTTCAGAAGAGAACAATCGTATCACATGATCACACGCTTCAATAACACACACGGCTGGAATTCGGCCACTAAGTCTGATATAAGATAGGTATTTATACTCTGCTATTGTCTGCTAGTCTCAGATTACGTCTTAGATCTTGTAGAATTAATAGTGTCAGAGTTTCACCTAAAATTACGCCTTTGTCAATTTGTCAAATTTCATTACAAATCATTTTCCTGTTATATATGTTTCTATGCGGCATTCGTGCGTGCGTTGTCTACCTGTCTACTGATGTATGTGCGTGTGTATATATATGTGTGTGTGTGTGTGTGTGTGTGTATGTGTGTGTGTATGTGTGTGTGTATGTGTGCTTGTGTTGGTGAGAATGTGTGTATAAATTTATGTATGAATATGTGTATGTATTAAAGTATGTATGTGTGTGTGCACGTACGTGTGGTTGACTGCCTGACTCAATCTTGTTCCTTCTATGTGTATGTATATGCATATATATATATATATATATATATATATATATATATA
>NC_068984.1:80691961-80693455 GCF_001194135.2 Octopus bimaculoides
TAAATATATACAGTAGTTCTGAGTGGATACCTTCAGTAGATATTCATTAAATCAGACATTATAGTTCTTTTGGACCTTGTTCTACCATAAATTCTCATAGTCGCAACTACAGGCACTGTCACAATGGAAACAACACACGCACAACAATAATATTAACAATTACAATGATTTATTTGATAGATGCAGGGGCGCAGACTTTGTGCTCAGAATGTAGTCTTATAATAACAAAGCATGCGTGTGTAGTTAAGAAGTTTGCTTTTCAACCACAGAGGTCTGGGTTCAAATTCCACCGAGGTTGACTTTGCCTTTCATCCTTTCGGGGTCGATTAAATAAGTACCAGTTAAGCACTGGAGTCGATGTAATCGACTTAATACTTTTGGCTGTCCTTGTTTGCCCCCTCTATGTTTAGCCCCTGGTAGGCAATAAAGAAATAAATATATCTCCACGTTCTTTAATCAGATCAACAACAACAAGCCGGAGAGTCGGAAGAATCGCTAGCACACTGGACAAAATGCATAACAACATTTCTTTCGGATTTTTTTTTTTTTGTTTTTCAAATTCAAATTCCGCCAAGGTTGACTTTGCCCTTCATTTTTTAGGGTTCCATGAAATAAACATTAGTTGAACACTGGTGCTGATATAATTCACTAGGCTCCTCCCCTCCCACAAATTTAAGCCTTGTGCCTGCAATAGCAAGAATTATTATTAAAGGCAGCGAGTGGGAAGAATCGTTACCACTTCGAACAAAGTGCTTAGAGATAATTCTGGTGCTTTTACGTTGTCAGTTGAAATGCCACTGTGGTCGACTTTGCGTTTAATCTTTTAGGGGGCAATAAAATTAGTATCTGTCGAACACTGGGGTCGACTAACTTCTTCTCACTAAATTTCAGACCCCGTGTTTATAGTAGAAAGAGTTATTGTTGTTTTTTGTGATTTTTGTTGCTTCAAATTTTGGGACACGGTCAGCAGTCTTAAGAGGCACCCTCTTCACTAAGATTGATGTAATCGACTAACTCTCTCCCCCGAACTTGCTGGCCTTGTGGCAAAATTTTAAACCAATATGCTACCCAACAGCTCACCACCAAGTATGGTATGATTTGATGATGATTTGGCTTCTATTTGTTGTAGTACAATTGACCACGAAAAGAAGCCCCTTCATTGGTTTGGAAGGAGCAGTGGACATAACAGTTAAAGAAATTACCTCATATCTAGTCTTTTGACACTATTTTTATACCCAAACCTAATATAACAGAAAATTGCACTAATCAGCTATTATAGAAAAGGTCACATGACACATTTGTTCCTTGAGTTGTATCTTTCTATCACACTATAGCAGTTTGGAAGGAGAAAAAGAGCACATGGAGTAGTTTACAAAGGAAAGGGATGCAGTGCATCACTCTACATGCACATACATACATGCTAACATATATTCACGCGCGCTCGCGTGTACACAGCATATATATATATATATATATATATATATATATATATAT
>NC_068984.1:80693863-80699292 GCF_001194135.2 Octopus bimaculoides
CTATCATTGCTTGACAAACGATGCTGGTGTATTTACGTCCCTGTAACTTAGGGGTTCGGTAAAAGAGACCGATAGAATAAGTACTAGGCTTACAAAGAATTAGTCCTGGGGTCGATTTGTTCGACTAAAGGCGATGCCCCAGCATGGCCGCAGTCAAATGACTGAAACAAGTAAAATACTAAAAGAATATATATATATATACATATATGTATACACATATACATATACATATATATATATTTATTGAGTGAAAGAGAGAGAGAGAGAGAGAAGATAAGAAATGGAGCAATAATTAACAATGAGAAGTGGATCATTGGTGTTTAAAAGTTATTGTTTAATTGAATTTGGAACATTTGCAGCTGTTTCTGTTTATAAAATTGGAGTAAATTTACATTTACATCGTTACATTTAATAAACACCTTCAGAATGATTAGCGGGAAAAGAAAGGAAAAGAAAGAAAACGAAAAAAGAAAAGAGTTCGTTAAAGCTATAGGCTTACATTTTAGTGACTTGTATATTTCCACGTGCATTAACAAGATTCCTTCATTGGATGCGTGCGACAGTAAGTGGAGACAGTGGCTATTTGACCGGCGGTGTCGGCCGAAGGAGTTATACTTGATGGGGATATCCAGTATTGTTATTAGTAATAAGTAACGCTAACTTGTGGCTTCTACGTTAGTCCCTGTAATTTCAAAGGAAGCCCTTGTATAAAACTAAGGATGCTATTTAAAATTTGTACGACATAGTGTATACATATGGGCTATGTAAAGGAATAGTAAACAGAGTTGAAGAGTACATAAAAATCATTGAAATTAATAGAAAATTATAACGTGTAATGTGAGTCGGTAGTCTAGCTATCAAGTGGATTATATATAAGGATTAATGCCCTAGTGTACTACGTAGATTATAATATATAGTTCGGTTAATTGGGATAATTGGTTTAAAATGTGAAGTGAAGTTATGTGGCAAGTGGGATTGTTAAGGAGGTAATAAGATGTCAAGCAGGTCCGCTAATAACCTGTAATGTAGGGATTAGCGATATTTAAAGAGTAAGTAGAATTTGGCCATATTTCGAGAATAAAAATTTATCTTTATGCAAACAGATTCTATTTTCTCGTCTCGTTTATTAAATAATTCTGATTTGGCCATTAAGATGAAGAATTTCTCATTCATACATAAATTACAACGATTATTATTAATGTTATATGAAGAAGTTTTGGCTAGGATTCGCCATTCTAATCTATAATTAATGTTATTGTCTTTCAGTTCCGAAATGTAACTACTTAGTCTAGTAGAGTTCGCTTTACTTCTATTTCTGAAACTAGAGCGGTGGGAATTATATCCAAGTTTCATTTCATTTTTGTTGCTCCAATATAAATTTTCTTGTAATTATTTGCGAGTATATTACATTGGTAGATTACATTTTTAGTTTTACCTTCATTTGAGAATTTACAAGTATTTTTATCGCTGCAGTCACATAGATTATTAAGCTTGTCTGTGCCTATGATATGTTGAGTGTGGGTTATTATTTATAAGGTAGTTGTCCGCATTATTTGAGGGCGAGTTATTAGGGAGGTCATTTATTATATCAGTCGATTGGTTGTTGTGCTTTATATTGCTATTCTTCCTAGTTTCATAGAAGGCATCTAGCTTTTTATTGTTGATAGAGGCAATAATAGTAGCTAGACTGCTAGTTAAGCTATGGCCTACTCTAATTTTATTGCTAAAGATGTCTGAGTATTTGGTATTCATATTAAAGTGCTTATTCATAAGTCTCAATATAGATTTAACTATGTTGGTTTTTAGCTTAATCATGAAGGGGATTATTAATCAGATGTTATCCTTATTTCGTTTGTTATATTTAATATTATTATTTTTGGTGTAGAAACTGTCCTCAGTATTATTGTAGATCGTAAAGTTATGGTTATAATTATTATTATTCTTTCTATAGTTATTTTTATTGTTATTACTATCAGTTTTATTGGGGTTTTACCTTTAAATTACCTACTACCGTATACCTTATAAAGAGGACTATACATAGTGAGGTAAACACGAGGAGTGCCTACGGATACGTCTATTCCTTAGATGGTTGCATAACTTCTAACTTATATCTTGTTTATATATATATATATATATATATATATATATATACTGATGCACATACACATACGCACATAAAAACCTTGTACTAAAGGATGATGAAGAGAAACTGTCAACTATCCTTCTGTCACGCTAAGAGTCGAGTGCAGAATGAGAAACTAGTGGCTGTACTGAGAGAGAGAAGGGGAGAGAGAAAGAAAGATAGAGAGAAGTGGAGAAAGAAAGAAAGAAAGAAAAGAGAGAGAGAGAGAGAAATTGTCGACTGTCAGCCGGTAAGGATACAACTTGGTGAGCATGACAGTAAAATATTGGGAGAGATGGTGGAAAGAGAAAAGTAAGAAATAAAATAAGAGAGAGGAGGTAGAAAAAGAATCATGGAGCTCTACTTTAGAAAGAGGGAATAAAACATGATAGAATAATGGTTGCTTACAGAGTGATCGAATTGTTGAGAGAATGCGAGAGATAGGGAGAGACAGACAGGCAGGCAGCACGACAAAGTGAACATTTTTTATAACGCCGAAGTTTGAGAAAGAAAAGACGTTAAAAGAAAATAAGCGAGAAAGTTTGGAGCTGAGAGAGAATAGAGACCGAACTATATATATATATACATACGTGTGTGTGTGTGAGTGTGTGTAGGGAGAGAGGGTGAGATGAATAGATACATACATACACACACATATATGCATGCATGTAAGCGTACATACATACTTCCATCCATACATACATACATACATACATACATACATACATAAGAAGGGAAGAAATAGTAAAGTGTTGGGGGTGATTGAGTGCGAATAATGAAGAAAAGTTAATGCATTGAGAGCTTATGCGTGAGGAAGTGTTGTAAAGCTAAGCAAAGAGTAGGAGAAAGAGAAGCCCAAGGAATTGCAAGAAATTTTTCAAACGTGTTGCAAGTAATTGTAAGTTAAACAGACGAAGTATCTCAGTCACGAAGAAATTGTTCCGACATCGAAGTTTAAAAAGAAGGCGAAAATTATTACAAAAAGTCAGTATTTCTGGAAAGAAATGTTAGTACTTCAAAATGACAAGAAACAAAAGAAAGTGAAGCTGGTAAAACAGTATAAAAAATATGAATACTGGTTTTCCCGACACATAAAACACTTTTATTACAAAAAAAAAAGTAATCTCCCTGAAATTACCCAACGTCTTATCACTAAAAGGTCAGATTGTAGGAAAGAGTTTCTCAGCTGGAGTCAATCTTCACTGAAAACTCAGTATCGTAATATAAACTGTTATGCCTCAAGCTACTGCTATCTAGCACCTTCGGATGATCTCTACTCAACTGTTACACGACGGCTATTCAACTCTTCTACCACGGCCAGACTACCTCTATTTATATGTCTTGGGCAATCCTATTTCTTCGCTTGGGGGCGTCAATACAACATAAACCTACATTTAAAATTTACATGTAATTAATATATCTCATTATTATTACCGTAACTATTAGTGTTGTTAAAATTGATGAGAAATCATAAGTTTAGAAAGATTTTTGGCACCGATAACTGAATGCCATATACTTATTCGGTTTATCGTGCATTGACTAAGAGGATGCTTCATATGCCACTTGTAAGTAGAGAGAAATACCACTGAAGCGGACGTCATGCTTTAGTTTAGTTATCAGTTTAGTCATTCAGCTGGCAATACTAACTTACTACACAATGGATACTAAGCAGAGGATGCATAAATATAGAATTAGTTACAAACGACAAGTCGTTGAATATGCTAAACAACACGGCAACATGGCAACTGATTCGTGAATGGAGAAAACAAGAGGAGATATTTAAGAAAACGGGAATGAAAAAAACATAGAGTCTATCATAAAGAAGTAAAATTACCACAATTGGAAGAAGCCATAAAATTATGGATATGCAGTCAACAATGTATGGCATATATAGTTTCAACAAAGATAATAATATACCAGGAGATTGGTAAAAAAAAAATAGAGAAAGAAAAGAGAAATATACCAGCAGATGAGTTTGTTAGATATTCTTTTTCGTCTGTTTCATGAGACGGTACAACCTAAGCACAAGAGTAAAGGCTAGGATTGCAAAGAATATGCCTAAGGAGTATGAATAAATATCCTGGCATTTCCCATACAAATGATTGACGCCAGAAAAAGAATTTATGAACTTGGGCAATGAGGCAGTATGAATAAAAATGCATCAATTCTCAATGTGCCATCAGATAAAACTATTGACGATAAAAGTGCTTAGACAGTGACCATAAAAAATAACTGGGCATGAAGAAAATATAAGTTAGTATTTATTTATTTATTTATTTTTGTTTGATTTGATGTGCAGACGAAACAAATCCTTAAACGGAAAAGCAATGTCCGAAAAAATTACCTCATCTAATGTTCTTATTCATCACAGATGACTGGACAAAGACGGCATGAAACTTTAGTTACATTGCTTCTGTATCCTGGTGGTTTGTTGAAGAAACCAGCATTACTGGTATAGCATCAGTTCCAAGTTCACCAAACAGAAGTAAGAAAAGAAAACTTGAGCAATTAAAAATTAAACAAATAGTTATCGTTGGCAGTTTAACGTCGCAAATTTTAGTCAACAAATCATTCGGCCGTCTTGTATGAGTGGAACAAATAGATGGCATCTGGGAAATTAATATTGGGACAAATGAAGTAACTTACGGTCGAACAGGTGTGTCACAGGACAAAATCCACGTGGGCAGCTGTGAGGGTAGAAATATTAGCCAGAGCATTGAAATTGTGGAATCAGTAATGCGAGGTATGACACCGAAGATGACCTTCTCAACGAAAATAGCAAGGGTCAATAATGAGCAACAAGCTATTGTAACAGTGATACCACTATTACACCAGTGATTGCTGAGCAGTTATATTTAATTGTGAAGCCGCGTGGCTCAGGGGTTAGCGCATCGGGCTCACAATCATGAGGTAGTGAGATCGATTCCCAGACCGGGCTGTACGTTGTGTTCTTGCGCAAGACACTTTATTTCACGTTGCTCCAGTTCACTCAGCTGTAGAAATGAGTTGTGATGTCACTGATGCCAAGCTATATCCACCTTTGTCTTTCGCTTGGGTAACATCGGTGCCGCGGAGAAGGGAGGCTGGTGTGCATGGGTGACTGCTGGTCTTCCATAAACAACTTTTCTTGGACTTGTGCCTCGGAGGGCAACTTTCTTGGTGCAATCCCGTGGTCATTCTTGACCGAAGTAGGGTATTTACCCTTTTTTTATATTTAACTGAAAGTAAACGAAACACGGAGCCTCCAGCTGTCTATAACAATCTCGAGAAATATATTTCATATTGCGGCGGTGGTGGTGGATGTGGC
>NC_068984.1:80699413-80701080 GCF_001194135.2 Octopus bimaculoides
GTGGTGGTGGTGGTGCTGAGTGGATAGTTAAAAGCGTATTTTCTTTTTAAATTGAACTAAGCTTTTTATATCATCTATCACTTAACGGATGCGCATAAGTGCAATTATTGATCATCTGCTCGCTTGAAAATTGATATTTGTTTATGATATATAGATGACAGACGATGTAAGCTGGCAACAAAAAGAATGAAACCAAATAGACAATGACGCAAAGAGAAACATAAGGTGGAAACACTAGAACAAGCGCGGGAGAAGAGAATCAACGTGTAGAAGGGAAAATATGATTGAAAGAGTATGGAGTGAGCATTTACAACAGATAAGGGGACATATTCAAGCTAGAAGATAAAATGTAAATCAGAGAGAACGACCAAAAACAAACCTGTAGACATACGGTTGGAAGTTACATTAATGACATAAATATACTCCATAATCATTGTGAAACTCTTATATTTATAAATGAACCTCCGAACTTCTGAGACAAAGTACGAGAAATTCATGCTCCTTCAATTACAGCCTTATCTAGAAGATCTGAAATGTGTTTTTTAATGATATTATACAGAATATACAATTCAGAAAGGAACGTTAATTTTTATGTCTCTGTATAAACTTACAACCATCTAAAAAAATTTCGCATTTGCCGTGGACTTTCCACGGGTACTGCCAGTATTTATAGATAAGCGAATACTTGTTTCAAAGAATACCTATTGTCTATTATGAACTGAAAATATGATATTTGAAAGAAGATGAAATGAATGGAGCAAGGCTGAGGGAGGGAAACTATAAATTACTGAAACTAAAGAAAATAAACCTTATTATTTTTGACGGGTACTACGCTAATTTATTTATAACTACGGTTCTCTTATAGCTATTTCAAATCTTTAATATCACATTCAGCCACCCCCTTTGCTTCTAGATTGTATGACTATGTATGTTTTTGTTCATTTGTGTGCGTATGTGTGCGTTTTTATGCCTGTTTATGTATGTGCGTATGGTTATATGAGTGAACCTCTTTCTGTTTGTCGTATGTAGTATGTGGCGCACACTACATTTGTGTCTTTATGTGTATGTGTGTGTGAGTGCTTGTCTTTTGCATGTATCTTTGAGTGGCTGTTTTTTAACCTCAGGTCTGCTCTATTTGCGCTGGCCAATGATACACGACTTTCTAACTGTGACCCTCTCGTGTTATTAAACTATAATAACTCTGCTTTGTTTTAAACGATCGGGTATAATTTCAGGAAGATATTCGACTGCTATTTCTAGTAAATCGAATGACCACTCAGAGTCCTCTCTATTTGGTTCGGCTGTCAGCGTGGTTACCTGTACGTGTGTGTTCAAGCGTTTGTTTATTGTCCGATATGAAATTTTCTTTATCAGCTTCGGTTTTCTGACGTTCTCTTAAGAAACTATGAAACATGTCAAGACACTTGCGTCAACACAACAAAAGAATAAAAGAGATTCTCCCCCACCCCTCTCTCTCTCTCTCCCTCTAAATCAAGACCGTAAATCACATCTCTGCTCACCGATAATACAGCTTGCCACTAATTTACAGAACTTTCTAAACTTAGAAGTACTACAAAAGGGATGTTGTTGTTGTTGTTGCTTCTGTTGCTAACTTTAACATAGATACTCTTCTGTTGCTAACTTTAACATAGATACTCTTCTGTTGC
>NC_068984.1:80701525-80703890 GCF_001194135.2 Octopus bimaculoides
CGGAACAGCCTGCTCGTGAAATTAACATGCAAGTGGCTGAGCACTCCACAGACACGTGTACCCTTAACGTAGTTCTCGGGGATATTCAGCGTGACACAGTGTGACAAGGCTGACCCTTTGAAATACAGGTACAACAGAAACAAGAAGAAAGAGTGAGAGAAAGTTGTGGTGAAAGAGTACAGCAGGGTTCTCCACCATCCCCTGCCGGAGCCTCGTGGAGCTTTAGGTGTTTTCGCTCAATAAACACTCACAACGCCCGGTCTTGGAATCGAAACCGCGATCCTATGACCGCTGCTCTAACCACTGGGCCATTGCGCCTCCACTTGTCACCTTATGGAAGTAGGTCAAACTGAAAGGATCCGTTCCTTTTTGTGAATTTCGAAATATTAAAAATATCAACAACCATGACATACTTGTGTGCGAAGTAACCTTCCGAATGGGGTAGATACATAAATATACATGGAGAACAGAATCGCTAGTAATCATGTTATTATTCACACGAGATTTTACATATCAGAGTTCTGTTGTATCACAGCTAACCTGAAAAATCTTCCGGTTAAGTGGATAAAAATGATCAAGTTCGATTTACAGCAAATATACATAAACACAAGTTTTCACGCAAGTTTTCGCTCATAAAATTACATGAGAAAAAAAAATATTGATTGATCCTAAACTAGAGTTGAAGACACTTGCTCAAGATGCGGTGCTAAGTGATGGAACCCAAACTAACATCGTTGCAAAGCGACATTCCTAACCTCACAGCAAATATTTGCACCAAATTATATTGAAATATGTTTTCTTTGAATTGTTAATAGACTTTTATAAATAAATCTTTATTATTAAAATAGAGAAGTCGATATTCATATATGAAGAAAATAGAATAGAGATAACTAATTTCTATTTTGAAATTACTTGTTATTGATAATATTATTGTTTCATCAGAGCAGAATCGGTAAAGTCTCTGTCAACATTAGTTGATATTATCTATTTAAGATGCTTTTTATTCCGACCTGAAATCCTGTCAGAATTGGGGAGTATTTTTTTTTTTGTACTTTTTCTTTCTTTTACATTTTCAGAATCATTAGAGCGTCTTACAAAATGCCTTGTGGTATTTGTACCAGCTCTTTACTTCTAAGTCCAAATCCCGCCAAAGTTAGCTTTGCCTTTCAGTCTTCAATAAATTAAAGTAGCAATCGAGTACTGGGGTAGATTTAATCGACTAATCCCTTCTCCAAATTTATGACCTTGTGCCTAAATTAGAAACTATTATAAGGACGGACGAAATGCAAACTGTATAACGACATTTTGTTCATTGCTACGTTCTGAGTTCAAATTCCGCCGAGGTCGACTTTACCTTTCATCTTTTCTGGGTCGATGGAATATGTACCAGTGAAACACTGAGGTCGATATAATCTAACAGTCCCCTCCCCCCAAATTTCAGGCCTTCAGGAGAAAGGATTATTATTATTATTATTGCAAAGGAAGTGGGTTGACAGAAAAGTTAAAGCGTTGCATAAAATGCTTAGCGATTCTTACAGTTAGTTCTCTATGTTCTGAGTTTAAATCTCACTGAAGTCAACTTTATCTTTCTTCTTCCAGTGGTAGATAAAAATTGTACCAGTGAAGTACTGGTGTCGATGTAATCAACTACACGCCTCACCCAAATATGAGGCCCAATACCTATGTTACAAATAATTCAAGGCGATGCATTGTAAGAATTGTTAGAGCGTTGCACAAAAGGACTTTGTAGTGTTTAGATATGACTCTTTACATTCTGAGTTCAAAATCTGCCGTGGTCAACGTTACCTTTCATCTCTCCAGAGTCAAAACAAGTAAAGCACCAGACAAGTACTGGGACCACTACAATTGAATACTTATGGTTCCGTGCCTATGTAAGAACTTGATATTTATGACTGTGAAGTGGTGAATGATAGAATAAATAAAGCATCGGACAGAAGGCCGAGTCCGGAACTCTTCGTAGCCTTTCGTGCTATTTCAGGCAACAAATTAGAGTACCAGGCAAGTACGAAAGGTAATATCGTCAAACAGAAGCGGCGAGCTGGCAGAAACGTTAGCACGCCGGGCGAAATGCTTAGCGGTATTTCGTATGTCTTTACGTTCTGAGTTCAAATTCCGCCGAGGTCGACTTTTCCTTTCATCCTTTCGGGGTCGATTAAATAAGTACCAGTTACGGATCTATTTCAAAACGGGGGCACCAGTATTTTCCTAACGAAACACTAACGAAACACTTTGAAACTTGGGACACTGGTAGAATGTGTCATATAAAACATCTTTTACTCTTAGTCTTCTTAACAAAAAAATGTACATCGCAAGTTATTCCATGTTAAAGTTGTCGTATTTCTGT
>NC_068984.1:80704159-80706183 GCF_001194135.2 Octopus bimaculoides
AACACAAAATAGATAAGTATACGAAGTTTGAAAGTCTTTCGGTACCAAAAACACTACATAAAACATAAATGAAAATTGGTGCCCCCGTTTTAAAATAGATCCCCAGTTACGCACTGGGGTCGATATAATCGACTTAATCCTTTTGTCTGTCCTCGTTTGTCCCCTCTGTGTGTAGCCCCTTGTGAGTAATAAAGAAATAAGAAATCTTAGCACGCCGAGCGAAATGCTTAGCGGTATTTTGTCTGTCTTTATGTTCTGGGTTCAAATTCTGCTGTGGTCGACTTTGCCTTTCATCCATTCGGGGTCGATAAATTAAGTACCAGTTGCGTACTTGGCCGATCTAATCGAATGGCCCCCTCCCCAAAAATTTCAGGCCTTGTGCCTAGAGTAGAAAAGAATATCATCAAACTGTTTCCTAACCTTAAATTATGTGGCTTTGTATAAAATTTATTGCAGTAAAATTTATTACAATGGTGGGCAAAGAATTAGTAGAGCACTTGATAAAATATCTTGATGTATTTAGTTCAAATTACTTTCAGTGTAACATTGTTTCACATTCTTACAGTGTGAATAAAAAAATTTCCAATCATAAACTAGATTCAGTTTAATCGACATAAAGCTCTTTTATGAACGTATACACTTATACCAAAGTTAGAAATCATTTTATTTGTAATATTTAGATAAATCCTTCCGGGATCGATTAAATAAAGTGCCAATCAAATACTGGAATATTTTTGATTTAAAAAACTGTTTGGCCTCGAGCCAATTAGAGAAATAATTATGAGACGAGTCTTGTAAGCTTTGTGTAAGAAATCAATATTATCAAAAAATGTCAAACACAAAAAAAAATGAATTATTATGACACTTCTGATAATGCCTAAGATCCTTCGTCGTAGTCATCATCATCACCATTATCTTTATCATCATCATCATCAACAACAAAAACAACAACGACAACATCAATGTCACTCTTATCACCACCACAAACGCCTTCAAACGATGTATGAAAATAATCATTTGTATCATTGGTTTCTGAAGCACCGTTTATTTTTACAGTGGTGGATTGCTGGCCCAATGCCCACCCAACACTCAACGTCCAACAACCAACCCACCTTCTTTTGCAAAATAAGCCTTGATATATTGAAAAATTGGAATTCGACACTTTAAATTTATGAAATACTCGTACACTTTGCGGTGTGCTACTGGTAGATGTGAACCTGATATTTTGGATAAATGTCTTCGTTACGGACTCGTGAAAATGATATTAGTAGAACATGACTCGGTGGTCTTAATCCGTTGCTAGGAGTACGGCTTTTTTTAGTAGACGTTGCTATTGTTGTTCCTCTCTTCTTCTTCTTCTTCTTCTTCTTCTTCTTCCAGATCAGCTCTGATCTGGTAGCTCTAGTTTGTCTTTCTTCATTCCGAATTCAATAAAACTCGTCGTCGTCGTCGTCGTCGTCGTCGTAGTAGTAGTAGTTGATAAAAATAAGTGTAAATGCTGATTGCATCACCAATATCGTTGAAGGTGGTGCACCAGTATGGCCCTAATCCAATGACTAAGGCTAGAGAAAGAGTAAATGAGTATTGGATAATATAGTTTGAGGTAAATTATGCCTAAAAAGACGTGATGGTCATGGCTAGAATGCCATTGATCATAGCTCTATTTAATCAAGACTGGCCTGGTGGGATGACACAAAAGACAATAACTGCAGTAACAAACCTCACTCAATGTCTGGTCTGTTGATACCCTAGAAATCACAGCTAAATCTACCATGTCACAGTGTAGTGTCTTTATAAAGAAAGGACATATTGAATACCTTTTATCTGTTACTAATTCCAGTCTTTGGACCGCGGCCATGCTGGGGCATCAGTTTAAAGATTTTAATCGAACGACTATGGCAAACTGCAAAGTTACGGAAATGTAAGCAAATTAACACCAGTTAGCGGGGGACATACACACATAGATAAATACACACACACTCACGCACGCACACACAACATATATATATATATATATATATATA
>NC_068984.1:80706410-80707943 GCF_001194135.2 Octopus bimaculoides
ATATATATATATATATATATATATATACACACACACACGGCGGCTGTCTTTCAGTTTCTGTATCGGAGAAGACATTTGCCCATGGTGCCACGCAGAGGAATTGAACCTGGAACAATATGGTTGGGAAGCATGTTTCTTACCAAACAGTCGCGCCTTTTGTCGTAAAAGCGGTTCGGTATAGTTAAATTAATGGATTTATTGAAACAGAAAATACTGGTAATTTTATTAATGAACAGAAAGCTTCATGAATATTCATGATACAAAATGATTTTCCAAACCATATTTCTTCCTTTCTTTCTTTTAGTAATTCAACGAAGAATATATTATCATTCATTATTGATTACGATTTCAATTAAATATTTATGGCATGTTACTTACAGTTCACACTACATTCACAACAACACGGGTGTTAATTTTTCGAAACGATTCTTCTTCGTTAAAAGTTGTTAAATCTTTAAAGCTAGAGCTGTTGCATGTCTTCGAAGAATTCTTTTAAAATTCGATTAAAAATTCATTTACACAAAATATCGAGTTCTAGATATACACTCTGCAGTCTTTCATTTACTTGTTTCAGTCATAGGACTGCGACCAAGCTGGGGCAGCACCTTGATGGGTTTAGTCGAAAAAAATTGATCCCAGTGCTTATTTTTATATCTCTGGTACTTATTCTATCGGTCTCTTTAGCAGAAACTGCTAAATTACAAGAACGTAAACAAGCCAACACCGGTCTTCAAGCGGTGAGTGGCTTACACACACAAAAATACACAAATACACGCACACATATACATACATACACACAGACAGATATATACGATAGGCTTCCACACCGTTTCCCTCTGTCAAATTCACTCACAATGGTTTGGTACTAAGAAGACACTTACCTAAGGTGCCATGCAGTAGATCTGGACTCGAAACTATGTGGTTACAAACCGGGCTTCTTAAAGACAGTATGGTCATGGCTAGAATCTTTTTGAACGCTGAAGGATTACACGGGGGTGAGGGAACAGCAGTAACACCTGCTAGAAATGGCAGCTAGATCTTCCACGATTCATAATTCTTTTGCTTCCAAGGGCGAAAGCACAGGATACATTCGATAACTTAATCCTTTTATTTTGGGGGTCTGTTATTTGTTTCGGTCATTAGACACTGGCCATGGTGGGGAACCCCTTTGGGGAGTCCAGTCGAACAAACCAAACCCAGTACATATATTTTTTTTTCCGGACCTGCTACTTTCCTACTTATTCTAACGGTCTCATATTACCGAACCGCAAAGTTACGGAAACGTAAATAAATCGATCACGATTATCAAGCAGAGGTGAGGGACAAGCACAAACACAAAGACACACACTAATACAATTTCATCACACACACACACACACACACACACACACACACACACACACACATATATATATATATATATACTACCTGGCGCGTGGTACACCGTGCACCAGTTCAGACAATGTCGATTTGATGGAGAGACCGAACTAATGTGCGGCACGAACATTTGACCACTATAAAAAAGTCATTTGC
>NC_068984.1:80708582-80709541 GCF_001194135.2 Octopus bimaculoides
ATATATATACGACGAGCTTCTTTCAGTTTCCATCTACCAAATCCACTCGGCCGAGGATATGATAGAAGACACTTGCTTAAAATGCTATACAATGGGACTGAACCCAGAACCACGTGGGTGGGAAGAAATCTTAACACGCAACTACGCACGCACCTTGAAAATAATATATGGAAGGCAATGTATATCGATCCAAGAAGCTGGCTGTGCATCTGCATAATTAAGTGTAGGATTGGGTACGGTTTGTTAAGGAAGATTCGCTTTTGCATTTGCTTGCAAATCTCCTTTCTCCATGACAACGATTTTTATTGAAGAGAAAGGCTACCGATTTGAACCAAAACAGCTTGGCACCAGTGTTACCGCATACATTCTTCAGAACACAAAAAGCCGAATTAGACACCATAAGGTATTTAGGCCTACCCTCTACCAATTTCATTAATCTACATCCCGGATTGGTACAATTTTATCGATTCCCCAAGGAGATGAAATGCAAAGCTAACTTCGGTGAGGTACGAACTCAGAACTCAAAGAGTCTGAGTTCACAAAGAATTCTGTTCACCGTTCTAATGATTCTGTCAGTTTGCCATTTAAAAGATCGATTATGGTGAACGATTTCAACCCAGAGTGATTATAGATGTTATTTGCTCCATATGAAAACAGTTAACTTTCAATATATCTTCACTGAGTTACATCATACAGTTGATGTCCTTTGTGCTTTGTTTTGTTGTGTGCGGAGTGGATGGGGGGGGGATTGCTTTGTGTTTGCTTCTTTTGTTTGTTTATTTAAACAGTGTTTAACAGATAACTTCTAGTTTCAATGCATATTGAAATAATAATACTCAACGATTCAATACTGGAAAACAACAACGACGAAGATGACGGCGATGACGACGACGACGACGATGACGACAACGATGATAACGTCGACGACCATGGTGATGACGATGATGATGGTGGTGGTG
>NC_068984.1:80710438-80711060 GCF_001194135.2 Octopus bimaculoides
GTATATATATATATATATATATGTATATATATGTGTGTGTGTGTGTGTATATATATATATATATATATATACACACACACACAAATACACACACATATGAACCCACAAACTCTCCCTCTCACACATACACACAAACACACATGTAATTGCACAATACTTAATATGTTACTATGCAACTATTTTATCTAAACCCAGATCCTGATCTTTCTAGAAGAATAAACCAAAAACAAAAATGTCCTCTTGTTTATATTTGATGTTGTTTTAAAGCTGTTGAAAACATAAACGGAATATTGGTGGCAAAGAAATCAATTTGGTTTACGGCGTGTGACGAAGTGAGTTAAGTTATATTATCGCAGGACACAAATACATGTATACACACACAAGCGTACACTCCTACACACACACACACACACACACGGTCGAGCATGCAGATTAAAAGAAGGGTTTGCCAGCGTTTGATGCATGTGTATCTGTGTGTGAATGTGAATGAATGTATGTGTGTGTGTGTGTGTGAGAGTGTGTGTGTTTGTGTATGTGTGTGTGTGTACGTATGTATTTTTATTCGTATGAACACGTGTGCGAACGCAGATATCTGTCTATATATGTATATACATATATATAT
>NC_068984.1:80712221-80717675 GCF_001194135.2 Octopus bimaculoides
TATTAAAACCTAAATTGTTCTCAACATGAAATATAGCAGCATACCAAAAACGTGAGCGGGCAAGACATTTAAAATCACCTAAACAAGCATTATTAAATAGGAACTAGTTTCGGATTTAACAAATTCTTACCATTTGTCTATTCCTCATCAGCCTGATTTGTAATGAACCGTAATCATCAGAATCGTATACAGAGTTGCCCACCGCCATATATATATATATATATATATATATATATATATTGCCAGCAGGGGAGCGAACCCCTACCATCTTCCAGCTACGTACGCACGCACACATAGGAGTAAGGGAACCTTAGTATTTGTTATTACATCTTTTACATCTTTCTTGGAAAAGGATAACTCTGATATAACAACTGTGACTTCGTGTCCAGGGATGTAGACTACTTTTTTGTAGGGAGGCTGCCTGTGTTATATATGAAAGGAAGGAAATTTGTTGGCTATTTCTAACAGGTCGTGCGACAACGTAGAGGCTTCCTCACTGAGTTTCTACTTTGTTCTTTATGTCTTTATGTCAATAAAATAAAATACCTGTGATATTCTGTGTAACCTAATCAATCAACTTCAGCCTGTACTTCTCACTAAGATTGGTTTTAAACAGACTTCAGAGAAAACGTTACTTTTTTGTTACCTTTTGAACCTGTGCAGTTGACCAAAAAGTAAGAGTAGAACAAGTTTAAAAAGCATCATGGTTTCACTACCCAGCTAGAATCATATCGCTTCACTAACGCCGCTGGAGGTTTTCAGAAAAAAATCTTGAATGTTCTAAAATGCCTCTTTCTTTTCCGTTTTACAAAGAGCATTCCAGAATTTTTGAGACTATTTTAGGAGGGACATTTCTTAAATTCAAAGAACTCTAATTTCCTTCAGAGTATTTGTTGTAGCTCCCCGCCCAGCCCCTTTTAAAAGGCTCCATAGAAGTCCTCTGCTAATCACTAATCCGTAAAAACTTGTAACTAAAGCTTCCAGAAAATCTAGGTTGTACCAGTATCCCTAAAAGGACTGAATAGTCACAGCTGAAACACCTTCGATTACAGGTGTGTTCGATCAGCTTTGGCTAAACAACAAACACCAGCAACAATATTTATCTCTGCTAAGTTCATTATTTATTATTGAGAAGTTAAGATACAAAAGAAATAAAAGTTATATTGAAACAAACGCATGCTGATTCATTTATTAAGATTTGTCGGCAAGGTTAGCAAATAATTTTTGCGAAACATTGCATTTCCATTCTTAACGAAACGTAATTATCATGATTTATTAACCAGTTTCAGACTGACTGTCAACTTTGAATTACACCTAGTTAAAGATTCTCGCACAACTTTTATTTAATAAGTTAATTTACACGAATAAAGCGAAATGGAAATAAACGAGTAAAAATCAAATGAAGGATAAATTAGAGGTATGACTGTGTAGTTAAGAAGTTTGCTTTGTATTCGTGAGATTCCTGGATTAATCTTAGAATGCAGCACATTGAGTATCTTCTACTTCAGCCTCCGTAGTCTTCTTCTAGAGTCTCTCATATTTATTAAAGATTTTTGATAGAATTTGGTAAACGGAAATTGTGCGCAGAATTACATCATGTGTGTGTGTGTGTGTGTGTGTGTGTGTGTGTGTGTGTGTGTGTAAACACAGATATTTTTTATTCATAGTCAAAAACATTTACTGGCATTTGTTTTTATTTTTAATCTGACAATGACTTCAAAGTTTCATCAAGTAATGCTTTTCAAGCATTTTTTAAATTCCCTTTTTGTCTCTGTCTGTGCAATTGTTAGCAATATTCTCATGTTTAGTGTGTCAACTTGTTATTGATACTATCATACTCGTAGTTAATATTGAAGTGAGTCAAAAGTTTTGCAATATTTGCATATGAGCCAGTTTGTGACGTGTGTATTATCTGACCGAAGCACTTCAAACTGTGGAAGATGCCTGCTGAGGCTGGTAATATCATGGTAGTAGGCGAGCTGACACATTGTCCATTGCTCTATTCTGTATGTGAGTTGAAAGCCTCACAGATGAACATGCAACGTCGTCTAATTCAAGAACTTATGCCTTACAAGTTCGAACTGGGCCATAACTCTGCGGAAGCAATCAAAAATATTTGTTGAGCAAAATGTGAAGGTGCAGTTTACCACAATACAGTAACCAGTAACCATGCCTGTACTTATACTCCTTTTGTGCTAGTATACTGCACTCATTCAAAATGAGATCGATATTTTCGACTCCTTTCCTGCAAATTATACATTTGTTGTTTAATTGAGTTTTGTCGATCTTCACCTTTACCATATCTGTCCTAAGGGCTTGTTCCTGCGCAGCTATAATTAGCGTTTCTGTCTCTCGTTTCAGTTTCTCGTCTGTCAACCAGAGCCAACGAGCTTTACTTCGGTTTGTTGCATGAATTTACCATGTAATTCTATATCTTTCTATCTGCTTGATCTGTTATTCTTCTTTTCCTCTTTGAATTCTCCTACTGTTCCAGTCACTTTTGGGGTATTTGTGGCTGCCGATAGTATTCTTTCTTTACTCTGCACAGCATATTTTTTCAGATCCAGTATCACAGAATTAACTGTGTCTTCTGCGTTTAGTAATCCTCTGCCACCTTCCTTTCTTGGTAGGTAGAGTCGGTAAGTATTAGTTTAGGGTTAATTTCGTTATGCATTGTGAGCAGCTTTCTATTTCTTCTATCCAAATTCTGTAGCTCAGAAAGGGAGCAGAGTGTCTCAATACTGGCAGGGTCCACATTTTTATGACTTAAAGAAAATAATGTTTCCTCCATTGCATTTCCTTTCGAGCACCTTCCTAATTTTCTTCTTGTACTCTTTAGTGACTCTTCTTCCATTACCTTATCGTCTTGCAGCACTCTTACGTACCCCTCATTATTCCACGGCGATCTAATGACGTTCACTTGTGGTAATGCCACCAGGGTTTACCTTCCGGTCTATCTTCATAATTAGTACTGCACACTTATTTAACTCAAACTACATTCCAATATATTTACTGCACTTTCACTGTTTGGATCAAAGAATCTCGGCCTGTCTCAATTTTTGGTTACAGCTTGAGGTCATCCTTATAAAGCAGGTGATTTATTCTCATTTTGGATTTGGTGAACTCTAGGCAAGCCTGGGTTTTCTCAATATACTTGTCAGAAAGATTAGCGCAATGATGAAGAGTAATGGAGAGAGCGAGTCTCCATGGGAAATGCTCCTGCGTATTTTCACATTGCCTAGCGGTTCATTTGCATGTCAGTTCTATTTCTCATTGCTCCTCTCCAAAAAGTTGTTTATCTCATGAACTTCGAGCGTTCTCAGACCTTCCAAGAGCCAGCTTCCAGAGTAATGGTAAGCAAGTAATATGTCTATAATTGCTGACTTACCTTCTCTTTTCTTTTTCTTTCTGTATCAGTAATGTCCTGTTTGTCATCAATATTGCTGTTTCATTTCTATGCAGTCCATAAAAAACCGTCGTGTGTAGCTGTATATACTTGGGGGAATCTTCAGCAGGAAATCCCGGACACCATCTGATCTGGGGGCGGACTTTGCAGTTTGACATTATTATTATTATTATTATTATTATTATTATTATTATTATTATTAATATTATTATTATTATTATTATTATTATTATTATTATGTTGTTTTTTTTCTTCTTTCTTCAAATTTTCTTTCATTTCTCGCCGAGTGTTTGCCTTTCATCCTTTAAGGGTCGATAAAGTAAGTATCAGTCAAACATTGAGGTCGATGTAATCCACTTACCCCCTCCCCTGATGTCACTGGCCTTGAGCCAAAATTTTAAATTATTATCATTATTATTATCATTAGTAGTAGTAGTAGTAGTTTTCTTCTTTCAATTTTGTTTCTATTTCTTGCTGAGTGTCTTCCCGAATTAAAATTCGGTAAAGAAACTCATTGTATACATTGATAGATCATTAAAATAAACACACCAGATTGTTTATTTTCAAAACGAAATGATGTGAAAGGAAAATTAAAATACATGGCTAGAACTAGTTCTCACATCGGCAATGCTCTCCTTAATACGTGTAACGTACCAGTAAAAACGATCTTTTGCACTTCTTGCAGGGATGGTAAGACAAGATCATTCTCAAATAATTTTCAGTTTCTGTTTTATCATTCCAAGTGCTCCTACAATTACTGGTATTACAGCGGCATAGAGGCCACATTTTTTCAATGGAAGTGGCAAGGACATTAGCGAACTATCTTCATGTAATACAACACATTTGAATCGATAGGGTTTTTCTAAGGATGCGGGTAGTACTTGTCAGCACAATCTTTTGGATTTCTCTGAGACATGGTTCTCCTGAGATATTATCTAGATGTTTCTGACATCCCTTTCCTATCATACCTAGGGTACCTAGGAACAGTTCTCGCTCTAAGATGCTACATCTTTTGCATTTCAATTTCCAGGTCTTTATATTTACTTAATTTGTCAAATTCCTATACAGATATATTCTTATCAGTGGGAACACTTACGACTATTAATCTACAAGTATGTTCTTCCTTATATTTAATGACTATATCTGGTCGATTAGCCTCGATCGTTCTGTCGGTGTTGACTGGAAAATCCCAGAGGATAGTAACATTTTTACGTTCAACGACTGGCTCAGGATGATGTTCTAACCAATAAGCAGGAATACTGATTTTGTATATTATTATTATTATTATTATTATTATTATTATTATTATTATTATTATTATTATTATTATTATTATTAAGGTGGTGAGCTAGCAAAATCGTAAACACGCTGGGCTAGATGTCTAGCAGCATTTCGTCCGTCTTCACATTCTGAATTCTAATTCCAACGAAACTGCTATCTTTGCACCAAAATTTGAAACCATTATCATTATCCGGGGCTTCTGATGCGCAGACACGTTCCTAAAGTGCGCCACCTGCAACGATTTCTGTACGGTGAGCGTGTGTGGACTCCGTTTGTGAGGCACGCCTTTCCGCAGCACGTCTCGTTGACGGAGCTGCAGTCCTAGGTAAAGGAAAAGACCAAGACTGGACGCCTGGCGCCTAGCATATCGTCAGGTGCTCACAGCTCCCTACCAGTCGGGCAATGGGGTCGGTGGATGTTCCGCTTCAACAAGTTGTAGCGGATTAATGACGAAGAATTGCAGCGACGTTCTTGAGGAGATTCTGGGCATCGACAAAAACGAGCCGGTCAGTCTGTTCCGGCGAACTTTCCGGTCGGGAACTATCATGGATAATTTTCAGACGTCCTTGGCTTGGCAATTCTACCGGGGGTCGCTACCGGTTCAAGTTATGTAATAGAAAAAAGGGGAAAAAGAAAGAAAGGAAGTAGAAAAAGACATTATTATTATTATTATCATTATTATTACCGTCATCATCATCATCATCATCATCATCATCATCATTATTATTATTATTATTATTATTATTATTATTATTATTATTATTATT
>NC_068984.1:80717727-80719301 GCF_001194135.2 Octopus bimaculoides
GTAGAAAAAGACATTATTATTATTATTATCATTATTATTACCATCATCATCATCATCATCATCATCATCATCATCATTATTATTATTATTATTATTATTATTATTATTATTATTATTATTATTATTATTATTATTATTATTGTTATTATTATTATTGAATCGGAGAAGGGATTAGAGAGGGCACTTGCTCTTGGTGTTCAGAGAGATCTTGGACAGTGAGGTTCCTCGATTATCCCTAGAGGTCATTCTATATCAGGAGGACTATATCTATATCAACTACCACTTTTTTAACATTTGTAAAATATGTATATTTCACTTCCTGTTCATTGTATACCGTGTATACTTACTCTTTTTGTTATTTATTTTATCATTTCATTATATGCAAACCCCAAAACTTTGTGTCTGTCTTTGTATTGTCCCCCTCATCCTTCACCCTGGTGGCAAATAAATGAAATCATTATTATTATCATTATTATTATTATTATTATTATTATTATTAGAGCATAGTGAAAATGTTTTGCAGCTTTTGTCCCGTGCTTTTTTACGTTCTGAATTTAAATCCCACCGAGCTCAGCTTTGTCTTTAAATTCTCTGAGATCGATAAAATAAAACAACAGTCAAATGTTAAGGTTGGTGATATCGACTAACAGTACCCACTCAAAACTGCTGGCTTTGTATCTAAATCAGAAACCATTATTTCTAGTCTTGGTAAGATGTCTTTATTGTTGCTCAGGTCTATGGACTACACTTTGTGGAGTTTGAGAAAACTGAATTGATATTCATATGTCTTATTGCACGGAATTATCTCTAAAGTAGGTGAGAAGTTTCATTTGTCATTATTTTTTTTTCTGTTATATTTATGGAGAAAAAGACATTTTGAAAATATCTTCTTTACGAGTCGATATTCAATCATTCAATGTAAAGTGACCAGACACGTCCCCCTCGACGAACAGACAACATAAAATAAGATTATAAATGAGAATACGAACATTAAAAAAATAATGATGTATTTGGTGTCTCTGACACAAATAAGAATTTATTAGAAAACTCACCCAACAATAACATTAACAACAGAAACAATAATAACGTGCAATTTTCCATACACACGATCACTAAAGCTGCGTCGAATAGGGAGCTTCTGAGCTTGATTAGATTCCTGTTGGCACACATGTTTGATAGGAGTGTATGCTGTAAAACCCTTAACCTCTTTGCTCTCCACTCACCCAAAGGCTTTCTCCTCGAGCGGAAAAAGAAATAGTCGGTTGTACGTACACACCACGAAACTGGGAGGGGCTTTTTATGTATCTTCTAAAAAGGAAATAACAAAAATGCTTTAACTGATGTATGGAACAATATTTGGAAGAATTAAAACATATAGTACTGATTGCCTGCTTTTCAGGAATGGAACGAAGCCAAGAAACATACTGAAGTGGTAAGATCCACACTCGCCCATACACTTGTTTTATAGTACATGGATTGACGCAACACATGAGTGACAGAAGGGCCATTTTCAATGAGAGAAATGCCAGAAAAATTTATGGTGCAGTATGGGGTGGGGTGGGGTGGGTGAAAAA
>NC_068984.1:80719581-80720443 GCF_001194135.2 Octopus bimaculoides
TTCGATAAGATATATATATACATATATAAATAAATATATATAAATGAATATATATTGCAGGCCCTGGGTAGGATTGAACCCTGCCCAGGATGTTCAATGTCTAATTAAGTCTCTACCCACAAGACCACCAAGATACACCAAGGACAGCATACAGTGGGGTAGGGGTCAATACAGATTTACAAGTCCATATGACTCCACAAAACCACGAAGCCATTTCAAAACTGTGCCCAGACGTAGATAGAGAAATACGATCATTAAGACTGATGATGCAGATCAGAAGTCGCAGCTGCTATACTTGTGACAGCAAGTGCTAACAGAGGACTTACTGTCCTGAAGAGTTAAAAACAAAAAAGATAAGACAGCAGGGTCCGGAGGCTGCTGTTCCAACAGCATCACCAGTTGAAGTCTCAGAATTACCGAAGGCGATTAATCGTTCTCGAGCTGAGGAGCAGAACAGAAAGCCTACGAACTCATTCCCTTACGAACAGCCTACGCCGTCGGCAAGAGAGAAAGGTGAAAGAAGAGGTATGTTGACAGCAACAACAGAAAACTGCAGTCTCCCGAACACCACACATAACACCAATCTGGTAGAATCATTAGCACACCAGACAAAATGCAGAGTGGCATTTCGTCTGTCTTTACGTTCTGAGTTCAAATGCTTATAGGTTCGAACTTGTCCGTTATTCTGCTAGTGGCCAATCAAAAATGAATTACCATTCAAGTACTGCGGTTTATGTAAACCGAGCAAAAATTTTCCTTTAAAATTTGTGCCTGTCTCTTAAATTTAGGAAATCACTATGGACTCAGAGTTCTAAATTTCTCTCTCGGCACATTGTTCTTGTATTACTGTTCCCCCCCCCCC
>NC_068984.1:80721838-80724231 GCF_001194135.2 Octopus bimaculoides
TATATATATATATATATATATGTATGTATGTATGTATGTATTCATTATATACATATAATGTGTGTGTGTGTGTGTGTGTGTGTGTGTGTGTTACTCTTTCTCTGGACAGAGGAGCGTCTTTGCGGTTAAGACATCTGCTTCGGAAACAAGTGATTCCGTCTTTTGTTTCACTACATCCCACCTTTGGCGAGTATATTCTACGATAGTTTTAGATTGGTCAATGCCTTCAGAGTAGAATCTTGGTAAACAGAAACTGTAGGAAGTTTACTTTATATATTTTTAAAAAATGCTAAGGCTACATTGTATGTCACACAGATAGTCTTACAGCACCAACATAGATTTAAAGGCCCAAGACAAGGTAAAATATACCTTGTCTTGGGCCTTTAACTCTATATTGGTGCTGTAGGGCTATCTGTATGACATAAAATGTGACCTTAGCATATTTTTTAAACTTGGCATAGTTCGTCTCTCTCTCTCTAATTCTGGATACTAGAGATTTTTTTCAGAAGAGTAAAAATAAAGAATTGACTCGAGGACAAGCCTGATACTTTTGTTATCGACTCCGAAAATGAAATTTGGACTAGGACCACAATACTCCAATGACTTTGCCAATTAGCTGTTCATATTTATATTATGTGTAGGTAAGTGGAGGCGCAATGGCCCAGTGGTTAGGGCTGCGGACTCGCGGTCATAGGATCGCGGTTTCGATTCCTAGACCGGGCGTTGTGAGTGTTTATTGAGCGAAAACACCTAAAGCTCCACGAAGCTCCGGCAGTGGATGGTGGCGAACATTGCTGTACTCTTTCGTCACAACTTTCTCTCACTCTTACTTCCTGTTGTTGGATAGATCTACACTGAGTTCAAATCTTGTCGAGGTCAACCTTCCTTCCGGGGTTCAGAGGAAAAAGTATCAATCCAGAGCAATGGGTAAGCGGGAGTGTTAGAAGGTTAGATGAGATATTTTGGGGTGCCTGACCTGGTACTTTGTGTTTTGACAGCAATGTTTGCGACGGTGCTGCAGATAAGCTGTATCGGCCCAAGTCGGTAGTTTTCCCTCGCACAAAATCGATGGCATTGAGTAGGAAGACTTAAATACATGCGCAGTTGATCGTCTTTCACAAAACCTCATGCCCACACCTGCGCATACATGGGCAAGCTTCACCTATAGAGACCAAGAAGAACTATGTCATGAGTGCGAATATTTTTAGTTACATCAAAACTGGGCCACCAAACATAAGACGAGCGATGCTGTTTTCTGAGGGGTTCAAAGATCCCTATACATGAACTGTTGACCTACATGAAATAATTACCAGATTTCCCTCAAATAATGCCGTGGTATTACTAAGAAGGAAAGAGGCACATTGTATGATATAGTTCTGGATGCCCAATGCTTGACACGGCAGGATATGCTCACAGCCAGAATATCTTTGATGTCAGGGTTGCTCATAAGGTTGCTCACTTAGAACTGACATAACGTTCAACAACAATAACCGTAACATCAGTAGCAGCAGTAGTGGTAGTGCATCAAGTCTACCAGCAGCAACTAATCATATAAACAATAGCAGTAAACCAAAAAAAAAAGAAGAAGAAGAATTCTTAATTGCTGACATTAAAACTTGTAAAGCATTGAAACAGATAAAGTTCCATATGATAACAAAACGCCAATAAAACATAGTTAGTGCAAGAAATTTATTATTCCTAATCTCTGTCGAAGTAAGTATATAGAAGACTTCTAAAATAATATGAAAAACGAAAAATCGAAATCAAACACTCTAAAAATTATACAGACAATGGTCACTGTTAATTTAACTCACACACACATACATGCATACACATATACATAAACACATGCATACACATATACACAAACGCACACAACACATACTCGTGCATACACACATAAACACGCACATACATACGCAATAGTCTGTTATCTTTTATTCTATTTGAAATGACATAACACCGAATTGTTTTGTTTCCACTGATCAGATTGTTCCATAGTATAATAGGTTTTGATCGAAACTATATCCATTTTTGCCTGCAGATATATTCAATAAAGAAGCCTCTTTACGACATGTTAGAAATAGCAACGAAACTCTCTCGAATAACAAGAGTGACACATTGAGTAACTTATTAATATATAAATATATATATATTTGTGTGTGTGTATGTGTGTGTGTGTGTGTGTGTGTGTGTGTGTGTGTGTGTGTGTGTTAGATAAAGATTGTTACGGCTGGGTTTCACGTTCATAAAGCGCTTAGCCTTACAACGTTTCTTCAAACATTAATGGGCCTATAACCTTTCTTCAAAATGAGGAGAGAGAGGATATCTCGTAGCTACTTGTTTATATATATACATATATATACATAAGAACGAGGTACTGCAACAGCCTC
>NC_068984.1:80725267-80729376 GCF_001194135.2 Octopus bimaculoides
ATATATATATATATATATATATATATATATACGACGGGCTTCTTTCAGTTTCCGTCTACCAAATCCACTCACAAGGTTTTGGTCGGCCCGAGGCTGTAGTAGACACTTGCCCAAGGTGCCACGCAGTTGGACTGAACCCGGAACCATGTGGTTCTTAAGCAAGCTACTTACCAATACTTTTTTACTTGTTTCAGCCATGTGGCTGTGGTTATTCTACATAAATAAAAGAATTCACGGACGTAGGAAAGCTGTGAAGACAGCTTAGAAAATTACATAAATACCCTTTTAGAAAAGGTGATGGAAAGTGGCCAGCAAGCCTCCTCACAGGGAAACGAACCCTGCATCTCTTAAACTGCAGCTGAACACTTTAAACCATTAAGTTAAGCGACCCTTGACGACAGATTCCGTTTTTTTATAATGCTGAATAATAACTTTTAAAATGTGAGAAGATTTTGTAAACAAACTTATAAGCGCCGCGTGTGTTGGCATTCTACATAAATAAAGGAATTTAGGAACACAGGAAGGCTGTGAAAACAGCTTAAGAAATCGGGTAAATATCTCTTTAAAAAATGGAAAAAGTGGCCAGAAAACTCAAACATATTCTTCCGCTGTAAACCACATATCATAACGAACTAAAGAAATTCAATAGAAGAAGCGTAAACACTCGTTTTGAAAATGGAAAAATGCGGCCAGAAAACTCAAACATATTCTTCAGGCGCAAACTACATATTATAACGAACTAAAGAAATTGAATAATGGAAGAAATTGAAAAATCTGAGGAGGCAGCATATAGAAAACGCAGAAAGTAAACGAAAAACAGGAACTAAAATCTAAAGACTAAAAAATAAAAAGGTAAGAGAGCTATCTTCCTTAGACCTTAAATGGTAAGGCTGGAAAAATATCAAGTCAGTCAGGAATAGGCTGAATTTTCCAATTCTTCAACATATATTTATACATATTCTGAAAATTTCTGACCTGGAGTTCAATAGAGAGTTTGGGATCTTAGATCTAAAAAGGATCTGCGCTCTTTCAGTCAAACAAAGTCTAGATTTATTCGACCCATTCACATGAGGTATGGATTTCTCAGTTACTTTCCATTCAATCATACGCGGTGTTTCGTTATCTTTCAAAGTCCATCCGTAGCTAACCAACTTAGGAGCTTTACTTTGTTGGAAGGAGGCTATGTGATTGGCATGGTGATTTTTAAATTTATCTTCACATAATCCAATATAGGTCTTCTTATCAGTTGTATTATCCTTTAGCGTTGTACTAACTAATATACAATGATATATGGCAGGAGTTCTCAACAGTGGTCCATATAAGATTTTGTAGGGTCTATGGATGCAATATAGTAAATTAGAGTTCCATGGTAATTTTTCAGGGGCTATGAAAAAACTATGCTTCAGACCAGTAAAATTTATGTGCAAAAGACTTAAATATTTTTAAAATTTTTGTACGTACAAGTGCTGATAATATTTAATTACAAAAATACAACAGGATCTTTTAAACCTCGAATAGCTATAGGGGTCCACACAAGTAAAATAGGAATCAAAGGGGTTAAAAAATGGTTAAAAAACATTGATATACAGGCAACATATGTAGAGGAAAATTAAGATGAACACAAGTATAAATTATTAGTTCCTACTTACGTCTTACCATTTCAGTTATTTATTTCGACGTTGTCAGCATTTGATGTTCCAAGTACGTTTAGATGCCTAACCGCAATGGATCCTCAAGGGAACACTTTATTGCATTCAGTTACAGAGGCCTAATGTCTCTGTTGGATCCAATATCATGTTTGGAACACATGTGGTCATACAACTGCGTAGTGTTTAATTCCAATTTTATTATTCACTGATATTCTAATTACTGTCATCATCATCATCATCATCATCATCATCATCATCATCATCATCATCATCATCATCATCATCATCATCATTCAGTGACTAATCGCTCCGCCGTCATCTAACATAATCACACCCATCATTAGTACTGAACTCGAAACAATGTCAAAATCCACGAGCAAAATCACCGTAAAAAGCGTCGTCAGCACGACAATTGTCCAGCCTTATCTCCATTGGTCAACGGACTTAGACTTATACGAAAAGAGTAGAACATATGGCTTAGGTAGATTTGCATAATTTAAACAAAAATGAACTAAGGGAAACAACTCAAAGTGGTCAGTGGTGCGTCAGTCTGGCATTAGTATTTTCAATCTCTAGTATTTCGTCTGTCTTTACGTTCTGAGTTCAAATTCCGCCGAAGTCAACTTTGCCTTTCATCCTTTCGGGGTCGATAAATTAAGTATCAGTTGCGTACTGGGGTCGATCTAATCGACTGGCCCTCTCCTCAAAAGTTTCGGGCCTTGTGCCTAGAGTAGAAAAGAATATTTTCAGTCTCTATTTTCTGTGGTAGAAATGGGACTACAGTAGCACCCCGACCTTCACACATTACAACTGAGTAAATGGAAGCAATGCGAAATAAAGTATCTTGCTCAAGGACACGACACCTCATCCGGAACGGAAATGAACCCGCAACCTTATGATCACGAACCGAACATCCTAATCAATAGGTCACGCGTCTTCGCATCAACACTAATTTCTTTACTACCCACAAGGGGCTACACACAGAGGGGACAAACAAGGACAGACAAAGGGATTAAGTTGATTATATCGACCCCAGTGCGTAACTGGTACTTATTTAATCCACCCCGAAAGGATGAAATGCAAAGTCGACCTCGGCGGAATTTGAACTCAGAACGTAGCGGCAGACGAAATACCGCTAAGCATTTCGCGGTATTTCGTCTGCCGCTACGTTCTGAGTTCAAATTCCGCCGAGGTCGACTTTGCATTTCATCCTTTCGGGGTCAATTCAACACTGCAGTCACCGTTAATGTAGGAAAAAATCCTGAATTCGATTAGACTGGTGAAGACCAGTATCGATAAATATAAGTCAATAGTTAAGTTTAAGATCGATAAAGTCCAATTGCTATAAAGCGTGTAGGGTCTAACGTTTCGGGCCTTGTCTTTTTGTCTGAGAATAGGGGAAGGGTGAAGGGAACATGTACTGCTTTTAGTTGGACGCGAAGCATGGAAGGACTATATACGTAAGTGATTCCATTGACGATATCCGAATAGACCAGCGCCTCAAGCGTGTTGTGGAGCACCATAGCCATCACAACTGTCGGCAAGAACTCAGCTTCCGCTATTAACCACTCTTATCAACACCAACACTTCAGTAGCACCAACACCACCACCACCACCATCTCCATCATCTCCATCATCCTCACTATTGATTTTAGCCCTACCGTTTAAAGCTACCTCGAGATCAGCACTAACAACACTGCCATCGCCAACGGCACCAGCATCACCACCACCACTACCATTATCATCATCATCATCATCATCTTCATCATCACTTCCATCAGTCTTTCATCATTTTTGTTAACATTGCCAACTGTATCATCAATATCGCCACCGCTACCGCCATCAATTATCATCATTGTCGCCATCCTTTTCCTTCTTCACATCATCAACATATTCGCCATCGAAACTACCATCAACATCATCTCCATCATCATCATTATAAGCAGCAGCAGCAGCAGCAGTAGCAGTAATAACAGCACGATCACCATCTCCACCACAAGCATCTTCGACTACTACCATCATCATCATCATCATCATCATCATCATCAACAGCAGCAACAACACCACCGCTACCATCACCGCAACTACCATCAGCGACACTACCACTACCGGTATCATCATCATCGTTACCACTACCACCGCAACCGCCACGCTACACCCCTCCACCACCACCACCACCACCACCGTCAGTCATCACCAACATTCATCATATCAGCATCATCGTTATCTTTACCATCATCACCGCAACAGCCACCACCACCACCACCATCATCATCATCATCATCATCATCATATTCACTATCACCGTCACTGCCAGTTCCACCACCACCACCACCACCACCACCATCACCACCGTCAGTCACCACCAACATTCATCATACCACCATCACCACAACCACAGCCACCACCACCACCACCATCACCATCATCGTCATCGTCACTATCACCACTACTGCCAGC
>NC_068984.1:80729459-80730613 GCF_001194135.2 Octopus bimaculoides
CTATCACCATCACCACCACCACCACCACCACTGTCAGTCACCACCAACATTCATCATACCACCATCACCACAACCACAGCCACCACCACCACCACCATCACCATCATCGTCATCGTCACTATCACCACTACTGCCAGCTCCACCACCACCATCACTATCACTACCATCACCATTACCACCATTACCACCACCACCACCACAACCACATCAACATCATCGTCATCACCATCATCATCTTCAATCCACATGACCATTACGTAAATGCAACTAGTGGTCGCATTAGCATCTTTGCCCACAGCAAACCATTTGCTTCCATTTCTGGTTTTACGTCTGCCATACGTAATGCTAGTCTAAATTGGATGTAATTACTTTTCTTGCTAGAAATATTTTATACTAAAGGAAGAACATATACATTTTGCCTTTTGTTGTTTGTATTATTTTCTTTTATTTATTTTTGCTGTCTCTCTAGATTTTATGGAATCGAAATTTAGCTAAAAATGATCTATTTAATATATTTTTGGGGCTATGTATAAGACCACATTTTGAGGGGAAAATTGGAAGGTAGGCTAATGCCACATAAGGTCATTGCTGTTTGGCTGTAGGTCATACCTGATCTGGCAAATCTACGATAAAAGACGCTCCAGCGTTGACCACCTTGTCTTTTTTTTTTTAATAATTCTTTCTAATTTTGGCGTTAGGCCAGCAACATTTAGGGAAGGAAGTAAGTCGACAGCATAAACTTCAGTTCTTAACTAGTATTTATTTTATCGCCCACGAAAATGTCATTTTTAATAAAATAATAGTAACAATTGCATGTGTGTGTGTGTGTGTGTGTGTGTGTGTGTGTGTGTGTGTGTGTGTGTGTGTGTGTGTGTGTTACTAGACGTGATCCGTTGGTGATTTCTTCTTCTCCTCCTTAGGACTTTTCTCTTTCTCCTTTCTAACGAAGAACTATGCTCGAAACGTTAAATTATCTCTCTTCACCGAGCGTCAATCTAATATACTTATTGTGCACGTCCTCTCCTTCGTTGTTTTTTTCGTTTTCTGTTTTTCGCTTTTAATCTGTTTATTTGAATTGTTTTGGATCATCCCATAAATTATGCGGATTTTTTATACTTCTTTTATTTTTCAAAATTAAGATAAACAAAGTTCTT
>NC_068984.1:80730623-80731098 GCF_001194135.2 Octopus bimaculoides
TAAAACTAGAACAGCAACGGACCATGATAAAACGATGCCAAGAAAAGCCCTTTCATGGCAAATACTGGACTAATACTGAAACTTTCGAAATACAAAGACCTGGAAATAGAGGTAACTCGAATGTGGAATCTAAAAACAGAAACAATTCCTATCATAGTAGGCGCCTTAGGTATAATTTTAAAAAAATATTCAGACAAATACATAACAAAAACACCAGGACTTACAAATATATATAACATACAGAAAATTGCACTACTGGGCACTGCACACATCCTACGCAAAACACTCTCAATACAGTAACCATAAGAGCATCACAGCAAACCACAGAACATACCCAACGCACACAAAGCTGCGCTCGGTAGTGAGGAGAAAGCACTCTATAAAAATAATACTACTTAATAATAATAATAATAATAATAATAATAATAATAATAATAATAATAATAATAATAATAATAATAACATCGAAAAATAC
>NC_068984.1:80732419-80737419 GCF_001194135.2 Octopus bimaculoides
TGCTGCGTTCAATCATGTAAAAACAAATAGTAAATGAGTATATGCATATATACGTACAGGTATGTGCATACCGACATCCACCTGTATGTATAGGTGCATATCTGGGTACAGGACATTGCAAACAAACGTAGACGAGAACACACGAGCCACATAGAGAACATCTCCTTCATCAGCCACCCACGTTTTAACACCGGCGTTTCGACGAGCTTGGGCAGGACGCATCGCTAAAACGGCTCGTCCCATGGATCGCAGATTAAATTTGTATACGCAAATTAAATCTAGCCATGGAGGAATGTCGTGGCGGACCACACGCATATGAGGAGACGAGTGTGCTGAACAGACTTGTCTAACCTAGAGAAGTTATCCTCCTAAGACATACAGTACAGCACCCAAGTGTTTTTGCGTCTGAACCTGTCAAACGTGTAGAATAAATATGCAAATATTCGTCCCTGATCTCGTTGTAGACGATGCAAACAATGATTTTACAAATATATATAACAACATACATACCTACATACGCACATACCATACATACATACATACATACATACATACATACATACATACATACATACATACATACATGCATGCATACATACATGCAACTATATGCATGAGAATATATACATAAAACAAAGCATACGAAACTACGCATATACATACATACATACATACATACATACATACATACATACGTATATACATGTGTGAGTGGGCGGGTGCTTCTACGCAGTTGCACTCAGCTCATTGCAAAATATTGGTCAGGCTGCGTTAGAACAGGAAACTATGTGATTGCGGAACAAAACCATGCGAACTGACATCTCACTTAATTGGAAACTATTATTTTTATTGCATAATCTCGGGTTAGTACAATTCAAGCAAATTTAAGGCCACAGAGTTTCTGGTCATGAGCATCCCGTCGTTGTTATTATTTTTTTTTCTTCTCCTTTTCAGACTTGTCCTTTCTTTTAGACTTGTCCTCTTGGTTGTAACATGAGTGAGATTGGTCGCTATTTCTAGCAAGCTGAGGGTAATTTTGCTGATATTTCCAAAATATCGAACGACTACGTAGAGGCAACCGCATTGACAAAGGCTGCCTTGTTAGCTCTTAGAAATAAAATTTGTTGGTTCTATTGTTGTTGCATAAGCTTTCGTCTGCCCTGACTAAATAGAAATATGATGCATTCCATTCAGTCCGTAACCATTTGTTCCTTCTCGCCATAGTGTAGCCCGAACTACATTATACAATGTCTTTATTTTGCTTTTTAGCCTTGCACGATTGATTTGGGGAGGATTTAGCTGATATTTCTAATAGGTCGAGCGACCACATAGTAACATCTTCATCGAGACACTTATTAACACACGGATACATTAGTAGTGCTTGTTTTATCGAGCATGACCTGATATGATCTTAGACTATAAAGTAACGAAGCCTGACAATGACGAAATCCATTTGATTCCAGCATTACAGTTTTTTGCTATAAAATGCATCGCAGTATTTAAATGAACGAATAATTACAGATATCGACTGAAAACTCCAAATCCAATGCGTCCACTGCTATTTCGAGATTATCGACTTTAATATCAAAGGTGAATGCTTCGGTGTGATTTAAATTTTACGTTATTATTGGTTCACAATCAAAGTTTATGTTTCTTTTTGTAGCGAGTAACACTGCGTTCGATCCTAAAGTGTGGCACTTTAGATTTCTGTCTTCTATTGTGGCCGCGAGTTACCCAATGACTTTTGAGTTAAATTTGATGAACAAAAATCAGTATGGTGGCTCACAGTATATGCATGAATATATGTATCCATGTGTTGTGAGTAAACAAATATACATAAATACTTACATGCATATATGTAGATATATATATACATATGTATAGGCATATCTACATACACACATTTACGTATGTGTATGTATTCGTATCTACCGAGGTAAACTGATTTATGTGAAACGGTTAACTCAGTTCATCGATAAGTAGAAATCAATAAAATAGAACGGAAACTGATGTATTCAGCAATTACCCATGAAGGCGTTGCTCCAGCATTACCGTAATTTAAAGGCCGAAATCAGAATAAAAGAATATGATAAATATGTGAACGTCTGGAAACTGAATATTGCTGAGTTTAAACGGTATACAGGATCATGATACACGTCTTTTAAACTCTAAAGATGTGTATATAATGCCACCGATGCGGTGAAATTGGTTGGATCGTTAGAACATCGTATGAAATGCCTTGCAGTGTTTTCATGTATCTACGCTCTGAGTTTAAATTTCACCCAGGTTAGTTGTACCTTTCATCCTTTTGGAATCGGTAAATAAACAGTTAATCTAATAATCTGTTCTCTCCTCTTCCTCCTACTCCTCCTCCTCCTCTTCTTCATCTTCTTCTTCTCTACCTCCCTCTATTGTGCCTACTATTCTGAAGTACAACCATTTGTTGCATGGTTTAGCCTGAGAATTACCTCATGGGTACACATGCCTTCCAAGTTCTTTGCCGCTTACGCCTCAATTTCACCTGTTGGTCAAACACATGAATCCTCATCTTCGAGTCCGATGGAGAAACGACGACATAAATGCTAGTGGTGATTAATATAAAAACCATTCTTGAAACGAAAGTAACCAGCATAACAAATAGATACATTTTTGTGTATGCGTGTGTAATGGGATATATTGAGTTTGATGAGATGGATCGTTGAGATCATGAGTCAGTGAAAGTGACACATTCGACCAGTAAAAATCTTTTCTACTCTAGGCACAAGGTCCGAAATTTGGGCGGAGGGGACCAGTCGATTAGATCGACACCAGTACGCAACTGGTACTTGATTTATCGACCTCGAAAGGATGAAAAACAAAGTTGACTTCGGCGGAATTTGAACTCAGAACGTAAAGACAGACGAAATACCGTTAAGCATTTCGTCCCCGGCGTGCTAACGAGCGGAAATGAATATTCCAGGCATTTTGTCGATGGCGCTGTACCGGTTTTGCCAATTTACCGCTTCTGACGTTACCGATAACGAAAAAAGTTTATTGGGTGGATCTTTATCAAAGGAATCAAAGGAAGATATACAAATATGTGTGTCTCTAATATGAAAGAAGTGTTTGTACACTAGTACATGCATGCACACATGCACACAAGCACACATGCATACAAGCACATACGCATTCGACTAGTAAAAATGCGTCATATATCAATGCAATTAATTCAGATGATGAGTCGACAGAATTGTTAGTTAATTGTATAGGACAAAAGAACTGAGTGTAGCCAAGGAGTCAGCATACACACATTGCATGAAAATTCTCGTTCGTTATTTAGCTCTGACTGAGCAGATCTATGATCAAAAGTTTTCCAACTAAGACCATCTACTCTTTTCTTTAAGACTGTCTCGAACATAATATCAAACCGTAATATAAATGCGGCGTGGTGTAAATCGATGATTATTTAGCTGGTATTACAAGCAGTTTTAGTGACCACGTAAGGGTTCTCTCATTGTCACTTAAAAGTTTTAGTGTAGCGTGTTCGTAGTTGATTGTAAGCTTCTTGTAAAGTCTGCTTGTGACACGGTTTCGTTTTCTGATATTGTAATTATAGCAGTAAAGGAACGTGGCTTAGTGGTTAGAGTGTAGCATTCACGATCGTGGTTTCGATTCCTAGACCGGGCGGTGCGTTATGTTCTTGAGCAAAACACTCCATTCCACATTGCTCCAGTCCACTCATCTGTAAATGAGTAACCTTGAGATGATTAGTGTCTCGTTCATGAAGGGTATTGTGACCTCGGTCCCTTATACGCCATGGAAACCGGGTAACATTCTCTATGGGTCTCAGAATTCGAAACAATAATGTTCATCGGTAGATGATAATGATAACTATATCACGTCTCACATCACCTAATGTTCCTCAAAAAACCACGTACACTACGCGTACCCGATGTCATGCTTTTGGTCGATACAAGAAATATATTTTGTTTTACTTTACTGACACCATTAATCAATTAAAAAGAAAGGAATAAACTCCACGGGTCTTTATTATCCTTGTCCTACATAGAATATTGTGATAGGGTCTCTCGACCTGTTAGAAATAGCAACCAAATCTCTCTTTAATCACACCCTACCGTCTAAGAAAAGTACTGGTTCTATACTTTGGTTCTGGATTCTCTACACACAGGAAAAAATAGAATGGTCATGGCTGGAACGTTTTTGGCCATAGCTCTGTTTGATAAGACAACTCTAGTTTTAAAAGTAAATCATTCTGTCCTTTTACGGGTAATCACTTCCTTTTCTAATGACAGTGGGGTTGCGATTTAGGGAATATTAAGTTGTGTTCGCTTGCAAAACAAACGATGACGAAGAGGCTCCCTCTGCAGCTTTTCCGTTGATATCTATTCCCAGATGCGTCCTTGCAGCACAGGCATACGATGAAAGCCATTACCATGCAATCAGTTTCTCATTTGTAGATCAGAGCGACTACTGTGGTTTCTGTTTCTAAATTCTAGATAGGCGCAGGCATTTCTGTGTGCTAAGGAGCTTGCTTCCCAACCACATGGTTCAGGGTTCATTCCCACCGCGTGGCACCTTGGGCATGTCTTCAACTATAGCCTCCGGTCGCTTAAAACCTCGTGAGTGGATTTGGTAAACGGAAACAGAAGGAACTTGTCGTGTGTGTATGCGTGTGCGTGTGTGTCCGTGCTTACCTCTCACCACCGCTCGACAACCGGGTGTGTCTGTGTCCCCATAACTTAGCTGTGGCAAAGGAGACCGATAGAATAAGTAACAGGATTAAAGAATAAATGTGCATACTGGGGTCGATTCATTCAACTAAATATTCTTCAAAGCGGTGCCCCACCATGGTCGCAGTCTAACGACTGATACAGCTAAATATGTAAAAGATAAAAGATAAAGGCAACGCAATCCAGTGTCACTTTGGCTAAGACAATACAGTGTAATTTGAGGAAAATTACCCAGAGTTACTTTGCAAAGGCAATGAGGATGGTTTGAAG
>NC_068984.1:80739264-80740957 GCF_001194135.2 Octopus bimaculoides
CCATCCAACTCGATCCGAAGCAAGGGTTTCTGTCTTTTGGATCCATTCCAAATTACTTCATAGTAGTCTTTATGCCGTCCTTAAACCTGTTTTTTAGGTTTACGCCGATAGCGTTTCTCCTCAGCAGGCTCACCATAAAACAGCTGTTTCGGCATGCGTTCATCTGCCATTCGAACAATATGGCCGCATCATCTCATTTGGTTTCTCAAAATCATAGCTTTAATTGAAGTGATGCCTGCAGATGCAAGGACATCTGTGCTTGGAGTAAAAGAACTCTATTTAATTTTTAAAATACGATGAAGGCATTTTTGGTGGAATTGTTCTAACAATTTAAAATGCCTTTCATAACAAGTCCAAGTTTCACAGGAATACAACAGGGATGGTGAGACAAATGATTTGTAAAGAGCCAGTTTTGTATACTTATTTATAAGTCGCTGGCACCAAACGCATGACTCCAAGCCACTAAATGCTTTTGCTGTCCTTTGAATTCCCAGGTGTATTTCTCTATCAAGATTTCCATCATTTTGAACAAAGATTCCAAGGTAGATGAACGAATCGACAACCTCAAGTAACTTACCCGTAACAAAAATTTTAGCACCACACGCAGGCTGATGCATTACAACTGTTTTTTTTTCAAGTTGATGGTCAAGCCAAAATCATCACAAGCCGAGTCAAATGCAGATACAAGAGATTGCAGACCTGCTTCAGAATGACTGACAAGATCGCAATCGTCAGCGATTAAAGTTCCCTAATGAGTGAAGTAAAAACCTTCGTTTTGAATTTCAGTCTGGTCAGATTATAAACATTTCCTGTTGTTCGATATTTCATGTAAATACCCACCTCAGAGTTTTGAAAAGCATGTGACAACACAACAGCAAAGTATATTGCAAAGAGGGTGGGTGTATCAAGGTCTCCTTGCTTTACTCCATGTTCCACAGCAAAAGATTCAGAGAGACTCTACCACCAAAATTAACTCTAGCTTTCATATCTTGATGCAAAGCCCTGATCATGTTTACAAATTTTTATGGGCAACCTATTTTCCTTGGAATTAGCCACGGAGCATTTCGATTAACAGTATCGAATGCTTTGCTCAAATCAACAAAGCAATGGTATAGAGCAAGATTCTGTTCAATGCACATTTTTTGTAATTGTCTGACAGTAAAGATACAATCAGCTGTGCCCCTGGAGGAACGAAAACTACACTGAGACTCAGACACTATATTTGGATTTAAACGTTCTAACAAAATGCGGGCAAGTACCTTTCCAATCACAGACAGAAGCGAAATCCCACGAAAATTACCACACTTATCCTTTGGCCCCGAATTATACAAATAGACTAAAATGACATCACTCCAGTCTTGAGGCACTTTCTCAGTTCTCCAACAGTGACAAATTAATATATTTAAGAGTTCAAACATTTTGCCACCCCCATATTTCAAGACCTCTGCACAGATTCCATCAGATCCTGGAAACTTATTGTTATTCAGCTTATTTACAGCTAAATAAATGTCATTTAGAGTTGGTTCAAATGCCATCTCTTCTATAACTGGAAAGTGTTCGATTTTTTCTATCGTCCTCATGTCAGCAGATGATAGTCTATTCAAAAGTGCAGAAAAATGTACCCAGCGATTATGAATAGAAGCGGTGTCAGTCAGAAGAAAATGTCCATTTGCTGTTCTCACTGGAGCTATTG
>NC_068984.1:80741057-80744605 GCF_001194135.2 Octopus bimaculoides
GGCTAATAAAGAAACCTATCTATCTATCTATCATGATTGTGAGATTGTGGGCTCAATTCCCAGACCGGGTATTGCATTGTGTTCTTGAGCAAAGCACTTCATTTCACGTTACTCTGCAATCATTTCATCATGAGATATGTGGCACCCATTGCACCTGTGCAGGTAATGTCGATTTGATGGAGGGAGTGAGCTTATGTGTACACAAACATTTGATTACTCTAAACAAATCATCTGTGTGGTTGTTTGGTAAGAAATTGTCAAACCCTCATACATCATCTAACGATGGGAGAGTCCATCATATACATACACACACACACACACACACACACACATATATATATATATTTCGAAACGTCTAGTTAGAATAGAGACAGCTGATGAATGGATATTCCAAGTGGCTTTCCGTTTTCCTATGTGTTCGTTCCGTTGTCTGTAGTTCATTGTTCTAACGTCCTGTACCCTGATATGCATGTATATACACATGTAGATGTAAGTATGTACATATATGTGTGTATACATGTATATATATTCTTTGTATTATATATATATATATATATATAAAGAGAGAGAGAATGAAGGGAATGTGAAATAAGAAAAGCCTCTAACAATGCACAGGTTCTGTTTTGCTTCTTCACGTAGTTCATTCTGTGAAGTGGTTGACTTTGAGAAGGGCATCCAACCATAGAAACCAAACCAAGAATGAAAGTTACAAAAATGCGAAGTGGCCCTTCAACCCATCCAGGAGGGCAGCAACAATCTATTCAGCCCATGCCAACAAGGAAAGTAGATGTAAAATGATGATGATGACGGTGATAGCAATGATGACAACAATGACGACAACGACAACAATGATTCCATTAATGATGATGGTGGTGGTGACGACAACGATGATGATGATGATGATGCTGATGATGATGATGATGATGATGATGATGATGATGATGATGATGATGATGATGATGACGACGATGGTGGTGGTGGTGGTGGTGGTGGTGATGATGATGATGATGATGACGACGACGATGACAGTGGTGGTGGTGGTGATGAGATATACAGCAGCTATTTATGCAGGATGCTCTTTATAGTCATAACAATAAGGTAAATTTGAACAATGTTTTATAAAGTCTTATTATGTACGTTAAGTATGACCATATATTCTATTTAAATGTCAACATATTACGTTTAGAAATAAAGATAGGTAACTATGGCAATGAAGGCCAAAAAAATTAATGCTGCTTGTAGAATAAGAGTTGTTAGTGGAATGGTTAAATACATCGACTTCCAAAATTTCACAAATAACACAGTGTAGCAAAATTCCTATTTTCTCTTTTTTTTTCTTTTTTGTACTTTGGACAGTAAATGTTATTTCCTATTTGCTTCTATCTAGAAATTAAAGGAAAATGACTACTATTCCCTTCAAAGTTTGTTTTTGTGACCTGGACATCAACGTTTTGAAACTGACTTATTTTCCATTACATTTCAGACAGATTCAGTGCTGAGTCGATGAAGCAGAAATATTGTTATAGCAAATATTCTGCCCAATACCACAGATTTGCTTGTCAGTTGCTTGACCATAACCACTTGAACATGTAGTGGCTTGAAAGTAGTGGCTGACAATATGTGCATTTCTGATCATGAGCAGGAGTAGTGGGGAAGCATCATAGCCATGTGTTGAGAAAGATTCTTTGAGGTTTGAATAAATGTAACAAAGGCAAAGTTTGAAGGGGTGAGCAAATAGGAAAAATAACAATTGCAACCCAAAGACAAAAGTCGTGCTATACAGTGTAATTTATTTTATACACACTTGAAGTTATAAAAAGTAAAGCTGACTTTAATGGGATTTGAATGCAAGCAAACAAAAGAAATACTGTAATGCATTTTATCCCAATGTCTTGTGGATCCTGCAAATTTATTATCCTGACATGTTTAGAAATGAGTTTTTTTTTTTTTTTTTTCAGTACGAGAGTAACAATTCTGGTGAGAATTTCAGGCGCTGTGCCTATAATAGAAAAGATTATCTAAGACAACAAGATGGAAGTAAGCTGGCTGAATCATTACCACACTGAAAAAAGTGCTTAGCTGCTCTTTATGTTCTGAGTTCAAATTCTGCTTAGACTAATTTTGCTTTACAGCCTTTCAAGGTTGAAAAAAATAGGTGCTAGTCAAATTTTGGGGTTAATGTAATCAACTAACCCTCTCCATAAAATTTCAGGCCTTGTCACAATTCTGATGAGATGAAGCAAGTCAACAACATCATCTCCAGAGTTCAACAAGTACTTATTTATTTTATCGACACTGAAAGAAAAAAATGGCAAAGTCGACCTCAGCGGTATTTAAACCCAGAATGTAAAAAGCTGGAAGGAACATCACAAAGCATTTTACCTGACATGTGGTTGATTCTACAAGCTTGCTGCATCAAATAATCCTTTCTACAATAGGCACAAGGCCTGAAATTTTGTGGAGAGGGTTAGTTGATTACATTAACTCAAAAATTTGACTGGCACCTATTTTTTCAACCCTGAAAGGCTGTAAAGCAAAATTAGTTTAAGCAGAATTTGAACTCAGAACATAAAGAGCAGCTAAGCACTTTTTTCAGTGTGGTAATGATTCAGCCAGCTTACTTCCATCTTGTTGTCTTAGATAATCCTTTCTATTATAGGCACAAGGCCTGAAATTTGGGGGAGGAGGAAAGTCAATTAGATCGACCCCAGTATGCAACTGGTACTTAATTTATCAACCCCGAAAGTATGAAAGGCAAAGTCAACCTCGGCAGAATTTGAACTCAGAGCATCAAGGTGAACGAAATACCATTAAGCATTTCACCCATGTGCTAATGATTCTGCCAGTTCACCATCTTATTATGTCGAAATAACAGGGAAATGTGAGTCAGTAAATATATTATAGAAATGTATTACATTAAAATTGTATAGTATTGTAGAGAAATTATGTTGTAGGGCAGTAGTAGCATTAGTGATGTGTAGTATAGTGGTACTGATGTTGTTAGGTATAGTTGTGGAATTTTGCCAGTATAGGAATGGTAAGTGCGATATAATGGTAGTTTTGTGTAATACAATGGTAGTGATATGTGAGATAACGTGTCATACTGTTGAGGTAATAAGTGGTACAGTGATGAGGATGGGAGTGCTGATGGTGGTGGTGGTGGTGGTGGTGGTGGTGGTGGTGGTATTGGTTGGTATCGTGTACCACTGGTGCTCAGTGGTATGATGCCGTGTTGTATGATGTGCTATTAGTAATACATGGCGTACTAAAATAGAACATAATGGAAGTAAAGTTGCTCATAGTTTTAGAGAATATGTTGTATGATTGTGTGTGTGTGTGTGTGTGCGTGCGTGTGTGTGTGCGCATGTATGTGTGCGTGCGTGCGTGTGTGTGTGTGTATGTGCATGTGTGTGTGTATGTGAGTGTTTCTGTGTGCTTATGCGGAACTATTTATCCATTCCTTTCTCTCAAGAAAATATGTGAGTGTGTATGTATATGTGTGTGTGTGTGTGTGTGTACGTGTGTGTGCTTGTGTGTGTATGTGTGTG
>NC_068984.1:80745116-80749312 GCF_001194135.2 Octopus bimaculoides
TATATATATATATATATGTATGTATGTATATGTATATGTATATATGTATGCATGTATGTATGTATATGTATACACTGACATACACATATATACATACATGCACACACATACAGACGCATATATGCTTCTAGTAAATTAAGACCTACATAGACTCTGCTCTGACTCACTGCCTCACCATAAAATGTGAATTACACGTGAATTATAGCTAATTATATTAGCAAGCCAAATATGGCCGCCATATTTAAGTATGTTGGACACATTCAGATAACTCGGACACCAATGGCATTATTATTATTATTATATTCACATTCAATTGGAATGATCCAGATTCTTATTGAAATTGCTATGAACTGATAATAGATAACCAGCTTGAAATGGTGAGTTGGCGGTGTTCTTTCAGTCAAGTTTTAAGTAGGTTCACTAATTCCCCGCCATTATCATTGAGAACTTTGTCAAGTAATATTCATCTTGTGTATAAATATTCTCACATTATGTCTGTCTGTTTGCCTGTATGAGCATCTGTTTGTTTGTCTGTCTGTCTACCTGCCTGTCTCTCTGTCTGTTTCTTCAGCGATGTGGTTGACCATTTGTACAGTTGAATGCCTGTTAGTTTGTCAGTACATCTGTTTGTCTGATTAAATCTGTATTTGTGAGTGTGTGTGTGTCTCTCCCTCTCTCTCTCTCTCTCTCTCTCTCTCTCTCTCTCTCTCTCTCTCTCTCTCTCTCTCTCTCTCTCTCTCCTCCCTCTCACTGTCATGGCTGTGTGGTTAAGAAGCTCATTTTGCAACCACGTGGTTTCAGGTTCAATCCAGCTTCTTCTAATACAGCCTAAAGTTGAACGATGCCTTGTGGGTGAAATGTGGCAGACAAAAACACACACATAAACTTACACACATACACACATATATCATCACCATCACCATCATCATCACCACCACCACAACCACCACCATCATATTTTTATCTTTTATTTTTTACTTGTTTCAGTCATTAAACTGAGGCCTTGCTGGAGCACAGCCTTGAAGAATTTTTAGCCAAATACTTCAACCCCAGTACTTATCTTTATAAGCTTCGTGCTTATTCTATCAATCTCTTTTACTGAATGCTAGGTGACGGGGATGTAAACACACCAGCATTGGTTGTCAAGCAGTGGTGGGGGGAGACAAACATACACACAAAGACACACACACACACACACACACATATATATACTCACATACATGATGGGATTCTTTCAGTTTCTGTCTATCAAATTCACTTACAAGATTTTGGTTAGCCCAATGCTATAGTAGAAAACCATTGCCCAAGGTGCAGTGGGACTGAACCCAGAACCATGTGGTTGGAAACCAAGCTTCTTACCTGTACACTGGTATAGGTTGTCTGGGTAGTCACAGTCTGAGTCTCCTTTCCCCTTTGGGAGTTACCATTCCCAAAGATTAAGGTACTCACACCTAAAATTTGACTTAATTTCTATGAGTGGATGTCCCTTCTTAACCCTTTTGCAACCATATTTCTGTTGAGATGCTCTGTGTTTCTTTCAATTAATTCTGAATATAATAAAGAATTTAGTAAAATAACTTAGTTATCATTAAGCTAGTATTAGGAACATAAATTGTGACTAAGGTTTGGTGGAAGATTTTAATTCAGAACTTTTGAAAACAAGACATTTGTACTACAGAGCCAGAAGTGGTTTCAGGTGGGTTGGTATCAAAAGGGTTAATGCCAACCACTCTACAAAGTGTACCGGGTGTATTTTCTCAGAGCACCAGCACTACAGAGGTTGAATAGTCCTGATTGAGACAGGAATAGAAGGATCTCATAACCTTACACTTTCTGAGCTCCTTTAACCAATCACTTTGTAGTGTGAACAGTTGGTGATAGGGCTTGTACCCAGTAAATGTAAATTTGGAGAGGGAACAATGATGACAGAAAGGGCCAGATATAGGTATTTGAGAGATGGGATAGGGAATAAATGTAGGTATAAAAAGTACTCATTAAATTAGGACATGTGCATTTGTATAGGTGACCAAGGATGGGATTTGGAGAGATAGAAAAGAAAGATCCATGACATTTGAAGAACTAGAATGGTTGGAAGAGTAGCAGGAATGAGAAAATGATGGGAAAAAGGTAGAAATATGTAGGGGTGGTCAGTTGGAGGGTAAGTGATTGGGTGAAGCAGATGGACACAGGTATAGATGATGGTGATGAGATCAAGGTGAGAGTATGTAGGAGTGAGAGGAGTGATTAGCAATGACAAAGGTAATATATGAGATGAATGCAAGTGGAGGTGAAGGGTAGTAATAAAGGTGCTTCGGGGGAGAGAGAGTGTTGGCTGGTATCACAGCACAATGAAGTTAGAGTGTATCGGTTGTGGTAGCATAATGCTCCCATAAAACAGGTCTGCTAAAGAGCAAGAGGGGAAAATGATGAGATTGGTGTAGTCAGGATAAGTGGTAGGAAGATGAGATGAGGGAAAGAGAGGTATGGGTGATAAGAAGACAAGTGAGAAGTGGTGAGCAATAGGTAAATGAAAATGGAGTGGGACAAGGATGTAAAGTGAGAAGCAACAAATGCAGGCATGGCTAAGTATAAATATTGTGGCCACTAAACATTAAGCTTGAGTGAGAGTATGTGTTGCTATGGTCTTCTGCAGCACTGCACATTGTTAATCTTCACAGTTCTTTGTCATCTCTTCCATGAGTCAACTCCCACCACTTTATCCTATATCTTCTTTGGTTTCCCTCTTCTGCAGGTCTCACGAAGTTGGAATACTCAGCACATCTTAATGCAGTAGTCATCTTCCATGTACATAACATTTCCACACCAGTGCATCTTTCTTTCTTGTACACAACACATGATACCTCCTATATACAGTTTTTTTTTTCTGTTCATTTGTACTTTGGCTTTCATGCACACTACAATATATAGCCAATGGAGCATGCTTGCCTCACTTCTTCCTAACCTTCTCAAGCATTCTGCTTTCAAGACCATATATTTGTTTCAGTACAAGCTATTGTACATACTACATGCATATGCTATATATATATGCTAGCAAAATCTTTAAACATTTATATATCTCCAACCACTACTTAAATGCTAGATCTAAGATTTTCATAAAATATAATCACTTTGAGAAACATATATTTTCTAACAGAATAATAGCATAATTACTTAACACAGTCTTGCCACTATACTCACACTTTCCCCAGATTAAGTCAGCTAATCGTGGTATGGTGCAGTTATATTATAGGTGTTTGTTAAAATGTCTACATTTTGTGGAACTTTCAGTTCTAAGATTTAAATAGAAATTAGAGATGTGTAGATTTTTGAGGTTGTGGCTGTGTGTATATGCATTTATATACAGTGTGATTCTTTCAGTTTCCATCAACCAAATCACTCACAAGATTTTTTAGGTTTTTGCTGGCCTGTGGCTATAGTAGAAGACACTTTCCCAAGCTACCATGCAATGGGACTGAACCTGGAATTGTGTGGTTCTGGAGCTACTTCTTAATGTATATATATTATTTTGGTCAAGTTAGTTGCTTTCTACTCCTAGCTTCACATGTTATAACTTGCCTGAGGATCCTGTGCACCAACAGCTGAAAGTCAGAGTAGCAAGAGAATGACTCAAGCAAAATATGATATATTATTAATCCCTACTATGGTATTAAGTACTCATTTTATCTGACAGTTAACACAAAATACATATATATCTATGTGTGTGTGTGTGTGTGTGTGTGTGTGTGCGCGTGTGTGCGTGTGTATGTGTGTGTGTGTGTGTGTGTGTGTGTGTGCAGGTAGTATGTAAAAAACACCTTTTGAGCGTGGTCATTGCCAGAACCACCTGACTGGCCCTCATGCCAGTGACACGTAAAAGCACCCGCTACAGTCACAGAGTGGTTTGTGTTAGGAAGGGCATCCAGTTGTAGAAACTTTGCTAGATCAGATTGGAGCTTGATACAGCTGTCTGGCTCACCAGTCCTCAGTCAGACCATCCAGCCCATGCCAGCATGGAAAGCGGACATTAAACGACGATGATGACGATGATGATGATATCTATATGTATATATATATATATGCATATGTATATATGCATATGTATACACTTGTGCATGAGAATTAGCTTCCGTGCACACAGATGTGTGCATTTGTGTGTGTGTACATGGAGTGTGTATTTATGCATGAGTGTGTATGTG
>NC_068984.1:80752326-80753313 GCF_001194135.2 Octopus bimaculoides
TATATATATGCATGTATATATATGTATATATGTACATATACATATATATATACATGCGTGTGTGTATACATATATATATATATATATGTACATATATATGAATATGTATACATATATATGCATATATGCATAGAAATACATATATATATATATGTATTTGTGTGTGTGCGTGTGTGTGTGTGTGTGTATGTATGCATGTGTGCATGTATGTATGTATATGTATGTTTTCATACGTATGTATGTATGTATTCACTCAGAAACTCACCACTAGCACAATCATTGCGGCAATACATATGGACAGACTAACACACCAAACACACCAACACACCAACATAGAAACACACTGACACACACCAGTAGCAACGCACCACAAACATATGACCATCATACCGACACACCATTCTAAATATCAGTTTCTTCAAGTAAGTAATTGATAACGGCAATTTGGTAAATTTATTGCAGAAATTCAATGGACAATAGATTCGCCACCCTCGGCCCACATCACTGATTACATACGGTGATACACACTCTATGCACGACCCACCACCATCACCCCACCTTCACTCCACCCCACACTGATTACACACAGTGATATCAAAGTATAGTGCAACCTTTGAGTGATTCCGACAATATCAAAGGAGTACGGAATTAATATACAAGTTACTTTGCAAAGTAATTATAGCAAAATCTTCCTGGCTTTATGAACAATTAGCTTCAAGTGGAGAAATGGCTAAATAACAAACGATGATGGTGGTAGCATAATGGTAGTGGTGGTGGTGGTGGTGGTGGTGGTGGCGGTATCAGTGGTGATGACAGCAGTGGTGGTGGAGGTGGAGGTGGAGGTGGTGGTGGTGATGGTGGAGATGCTAGTGCTGGTGGTGGTGATGGTGGAGATGTTAACAGTTGTATGGAAGTTATGGTGGTACTGATGATGATGGTAGTATGCTTTTGTTGATGGTGATAGTGATGGTGATGGTGATGGTGGTG
>NC_068984.1:80753856-80754614 GCF_001194135.2 Octopus bimaculoides
GTGGTGGTGGTGGTGGTGGTGGTGGTGGCGAAGTTTGTGGTTGCAACCATACAGTTGTATTTGTATTACAATTAAAGCTGTGATAGTGATTTTGGTGATGATAGTGGTTCTGGTGCTGGGGTTGATATATGTATATACATGTATGTGTATATACAAACTCATCATCATCATTTAACACCCATGTTCCATACAGACATGGGTTGAATGGTTTGAATGGATCTTATAGGTCCATGACTACATCATACTCCTGTATCTGCTCTGTCATGGTTTCCTCATTTGGATGCCTTTCCTAAAGCCAACAATATGAATGTTTACACCACCATACCACACAACACCACATCACATCACATCATAGCACCACGCACACACTAGCCCTGACCACTTCCCAGCCTCACATCCACACACCTACACATTCACATGTCAAGGTCGCCAGCCCTCTTCCACATGCACATACATACTCTCTTATACACACGCACACACACCTTCGTTTTGGGATCACCACTACTTTATTATCTACCCTTCTTCCTAGCTCTCCTCTGTGACCCCTATGTCCAGCATTCGCCATGATAGATTGCTAGCCACTACACATTCTTTATTTTCTCTCCTTGTTTCTTTTTGTGTTCCTTTCTGTGGAAGAGCATAGGCTCAAAACGTTAAAGACTTTTTCACTTCTCAAGTATTAAACTAATACATCTGTTTGTTGTCTACACCACCTGTCTTCGTCTTTTGTTGTTTTTTTCTATGAATTCTCCCTATAT
>NC_068984.1:80755087-80768173 GCF_001194135.2 Octopus bimaculoides
ATATATATATATATATATATATATACATATATGGGTACAGGATGTCACGAACAGTAGACAACATGAAATACGTAAGCAAATGAGTTAAATACGCAAACAACAAGAGGAAAAAATGGAAAACAGGACAAGTAATACAAAGAATACAAGGAACAACCCTTCATCAGTTGTCGGCTGTCTATCTACTCCTCATTTCGAGCAACCAGTGACAATATGAGTCTTCGAAGACAGTTGCTCCCATAAATACCAAAATAAAATTTTGGATTGATGGAGGGTCAAAGCTGGGAACAAAAACAGGACAGTGGAGACATACAAAGAAATCAAACAAAAACAAACATGGAGGGTCGTTAGACCTGAACGACGGGATAACAGTGAATGCTGAGAAAAATATTTTCTTTGAAAAGAAAAGATAGAAGAGCGAGATAGATGATGTCCAGTCCTTAGAACGTCCGTGCAAGAAAAGAAATATGGTCACATGAGGAAAAGAAAGATAGACGATGGTCATGTGTGAGCAACAAGAGAGAGAAAAAGAGAAAGAGGGAGAGAGTGAGAGACAGATAGAAAATGGTGAAAGGGAGAGAAAATAAAAAGGATGGGGGAGAAAACTGTATAGAGTAGAGTCACATCAAAAAGGTTAAAATAAACTTACTTGGAAATGGATGTGTATATATATATATATATATATATATATACACACAACAGGCTTCTTTCAGTTTCCGTCTACCAAATCCACTCACAAGGTTTTGGTCAGCCTGAGGCTATAATAGAATACACTTGCCCAAGGTGCCATGCAGTGGGATTGAATCCGGAACCATGTGGTTGGGAAGCAAGGCGTATATATATTTACTTTAAAGTAAATGCTAGAGGTAATACTTTATAATTGTAAGCACCTGTGTATGCCAGATCGTGGCCTGGGTGAAAGAATATGGTGAAAGCTTGAAACACGTGTATCGCAGAATCCTTTGTGTTTTGTTTTTATTTTTACGTTTCCAATTTATATTTACTTTAATATATATATATCATGATTTCATTTTCTAGCATACATTTGTTTTAGCCATCCTTATAGTTCATCATGTGTGTATGTGCATGTGTCTGCATGTGCATACACACACGCACACACACACACATACACAAGGTGCAGACATGGTCGTGTGGTAGATGGAAACTGAAAGAAGCCTGTCGTATGTGTGTGTGTGTGTGTGTGTGTGTCTTTGTGTCTTTGTTCCCCATCATCACTTGACAACCGGTGTTGGTGTGTTTACATTCCTGTAACTTTGCAGTTCAGCAAAGTGACCAATAGAATAAGTACTAGGCTTAAAAATAAGTCTTGGGGTCAAACTGCTCGACAAAAACACTTTGAGGCAGTGCACCAGCATGACCACAGTTTCAAATGATTGAAGCAAGTAAAATAATAAAAGAATATATATATATAATATTTGGAGTATTGCAGAGAAAATACATGATAAAACAAAGGAATAAAGAGAGAGTGTATGATAGACCAATGCTAATCTTCTTAATCCAGAGCATGTATGCATTTTCAAAATCTCAAAAATTACTTGTGGAAATGGTGGCCTTTCATACAAAAGTTACCATCTTGTGTTTAGATAATTACTGGAATTGTTGTTGTAAAAGTGAAAGCCCTTCAGTTGCACAAACCTTTGTCATTTCATCAGCTTAGATGCTCTAGATATACTATTTAAGATATTTGCTATATCCAAATATAGGACTACATTGTAAAGATGTATATATATATATATATATATATATATATATATATATATATATATATATATATATATATATATATATAGATATAGATATATATAGTGTGTGTGTGTGTGTTGTTTTATATTCTTTAGAGAAACATCACACCCTTAGCAGAAAATGACAGAATACTCATTGTCCTAAAAATACATTATAAAGAATCAATCACAAAACATTTAATTGTTGCTTTCAATCACCAAAACTTACTATTTAAGTAGAATACACAACATAGTATCCTTTTGATTCCTTTTTTTATTATTATTATTTAATTCTCCTATAACAAAGGATGCCTACTTGGAGCTCCTGAAAAATATTTTGGCATTAGACATGAAAAGGAAAATGTTCTAAAGCATTATTCTACAATTTAAGAAAGCTCCTCTACCCAACAATTACAAAGTTTGATAATTCCCTAATGCACAATTTTCAGTACATTTGTGAAGCTGAGATGGACTAATACCAAAAAACTCTGATATGATTCTCTTGGGTTTCTTCTTCTAAGACTATATCAATGATCAAGTCTACAGATAATTACAAGGTGCATTCCAGAAGTTTTGAGATCTTTTTAAGGGAAAAGCAGCTATGTCTGCCCTAGATTATTATAATGTTAGTATATCATTATTATACATCTAATAAGCTGACCTGCCAAATTTTGTTATTCCAGATTGAAGTATACAACTGTAACAGCACTTTGAACACACTCTACTAAACACTGCTTGTCACAGCTGACTACCTTGCAGAATGCAGCCAAGATGTGAAGACATTTTGGAAACATACTATGCAATAAAGTTTTGTGTTAAACTGGACAAAAATACTGCAGAAATGTATGAAATGCTCCACATTGCTTATGGATTAACTTTTTTGCCAGCACAAGAAGTTTGAGAATGGTAGAGAGGAAATGAGAGAGATGATAAGTATGGTAGGGAGAGAGACATTAGGACATCAGAGTTGGTTGGAAAAATTTGCAGTTTTCTAGATGAAGGCTGTTGTGTATCTATAAAGACAATAAGGGTACAGCTTGGGGTTGATGTGGTAACTATATACAGAATTATTAATTTATTATTAAAGCTGCAAAAATATCACAAAACACAGCGTTTCATGTTCCCATTCTTAATCAAAACTGTCCAACGAACGTGAACATGAAATGCTGAGTAGCAGTTTTTCTCATATTTTTGTGATTTTTTGCAGCTTTAATAATAAAGCATATTACTCTACCTTGGGTATTCAAGTACTATTTTTCCCACCTTGTTTCACATTTATGTGTGCTTACTCTGGTGTACAGAATTATTCATGAAGCTCTGAACATGCACAATATTTGCACAAAGTTCGTTCCCAGGTGCTCAGTGATGAGCATTTTGGTAACCACCTACTTGACAGAGATGGACATCAGAACTGTCCTTCACCTTTCCTACAATCCAGACTTCCTATGACTTTTGGTTGTTGCCAAAGCTGAAGGAGAAATTCAGGGGAAGTCATTTTGAAAATGAAGGAGGTTGTGACAAGAGTCCTAGACACCTTCACTTTAGATGACTTTGAAGAGATCTTCATGAAATGAAAGAAGCGCCACAACAAATGCATTGAAGTCAGAGAATCTTACTTTGAAGAAGATTACAGTTTTGTACTTCTTTGAAATTAATAATTGTCTCCTCTGCAAAAGTCTGTAAACTTCTGAAATGCACCTATACATGTATTGAATATATAAAGTAGGGGTTGTCAAAATGATTCTGAGTGTTAAAGGTACTGAATTATTAGCAAATTGAATCTGGAAGAACATGGTGATTCAAGGTTAAAAATCACTAATTTCCAGCCAAATATTGATGCAAACACTATTCATTAAACCCATATTTTACATTAAATATTCTAACTATATCAACAAAATATGACTGAATTTTTATTGTTCTTTATCAATTTCATTAAGTACCTTCATTAAATTTCTTTAAATATTTCTTGCTTAAACATGCTAGAGACATGAATAAATGAAGGAATTATTGTTCTGAAGTGAAGAAATTTTTTTATTAATTATACTTTTCATTTCTGTTTTAGACATTTACATGTTGGAGGTCAATAAATTATCTGTAAGAGGTTCAATGATACAAGGTGTTTGTCAACCCCTGATTTAAAGCAAGAAAATTGGAGAAGTGATAAAAATTCGAACCACAATGATCTTGATGGATTCAACAATACATTCAGCATGATGGTGGATTTCAAACTCCATATTAAATACTAAATAAAATAGCATTAACTGTTCGTTAAACAAAATATACCGTCTTCTGTTTACATTTGTTCATTGCTGGATTTGGCAGTATCAGAATGCTAAAGGGACTTTTGAATCAACCTGTATAACATTCTTAAAGTGAATATAATGATATATGTGTTTTCAATGGCTATCATCATCTCATCATGGTGTAATTGTTTCAGTTTCAACACATAATCTCAGATTAAGTCACTTACCAAATAAGTACAACACTTAAATTAGTGTATGTGCACGTGTGTGTGTGTACATGTATGCATTTGCATGTGTGTGTGTGTGTGTGTGTTGTTTGAGGAGTATGCATGAATATATGTAAATACACATACACATGCATATACACACACACATGAAATTTATTGTGTCTTCTCAGTAGGACTTTTAATTAAAAATTTCAAACTGCAGATACAGCATGACAATTCTTTCTCCTTATATATCACTCTAAGATATCTCAAGTTTCACCCTATTATTTACCATTATTTATATTGGGCTTCATACTGTCTCTCTCAGCTGATATATTTAAACTTCTCACTAAGCAGCATTTAGTTGATGATTCTAGTTCTGTTGTCTTGAAAGTCAATCTCATGAGATTTGCAATTCTTTTAATAGATATAAGAACTCTAATTTATTTGCCTTGTGTAGCAATACAAAAGATCTCTCTTTGTATTCCAAAATGGAAATATACACAAAAGGAAATTGTGAATTAACTTGCTAAGATGCTTAATGTAGATGATATTAGATGTTATAAGCACTGACTTGAGACAACAATGAGAAACAAAGTCAGTTGTTGGCAAGAAATGGATATATAATCAGTGTCATGTCAGTGGGTTTGTTTCTCATCTCCTTCTTATCATTTTGGTGCTTGTAATATTTTATATTACAGGCACAGGTGTGGAGGCGCAATGGCCTAGTGGTTAGGGCAGTGGACTCGTGGTCATAGGATCGCGGTTTCGATTCCCAGACTGGGTGTTGTGAGTGATTATTGAGCAAAAACACCTAAAGTTCCACGAGGCTCTGGCAAGGGGTGGTGGCGAACCCTGCTGTACTCTTTCACCACAACTTTCGCTCACTCTTTCTTCCTGTTTCTGTTGTACCTGTATTTCAAAGGGCCAGCCTTGTCACACTGTGTCACGCTGAATATCCCCGAGAACTACGTCAAGGGTACACGTGTCTGTGGAGTGCTCAGCCACTTGCACGTTAATTTCACGAGCAGGCTGTTCCGTTGATCGGATCAACTGGAACCCTCGACGTCGTAAGCGACAGAGTGCCAACAACAATATAGGCACAGGTAACATTGTGAGATGGTAGAATCATTGGCATGCTGAGTGAATGTTTTGTGGCATTTTGTCTGTCTTTATGTCCTGAGTTCAAATTCTGCCAAGGTCGACTTTAATTTTCATTTTTTTCTAGATCAATAAAATAAGTACCAGTTGAGGTCAAGGGTCAATGTAATTGACTTACCCCACCCCCGAAAATGCTGTCCTTGTGCCAAAATTTGAAACCATTATTACAGGCACAGGTGTGGCTATGTGATAAGAAATTTCCAACCACATGGACTGAGGTTCAGGCCTACTGCATGGCACCTTGGATAAGTGTCTTCTATTATAACATGGGCAAAAGCAAAACCTTGCAAGTGGACTTGGTCAACAGAAACTGAGAGAAGCCCATTCTATGTATATATATGTGTGTGTGTGTGTGTGTGTGTGTGTGTGTGTGTGTGTATGTGTGTTTATGGGGGGGGTATACCACAAAATTGTAATGGTCATTTGGACGTTGACTAATGAAGAATTAGCTACAAATTTTTTGTTTGATATGTTTTTGTAAAATTTTCCGTTTGTTTTGTTTCTGTTAAATTTTTTAAATATGTATGTATGTATATATGTAAATGTGCATATGTGTATACTTGTGTGTTACTGTCTCTTCTCTGACTTCATGTGAAAGTCGAAAACGAATGCCCCACTGTCATGCAAACAGTGTCTTTCATTTCCAATCTTCCATGAAAACAATGTCTGATCATGAGGCAATATTACCTTACTTGGAAATAGGTGAGGGTTGGCAACAGGAAGGGCACCTGGCTGCATAAAATCCATGGCATAAAATTCCGTCTAACCCATGCATGCACGAATAGTGATGACAATGATGATGATGGTGGTGGGGGGGGGGAAAGATGTTCAAAATGATACTGGAGCCATTGGTATTGTGGAATGTAAGAAAGATGATAATATCTCTAATTCCTTAGCATCAAAACAAAATGCATCAACAGTTCTATATTTAATAGATGAGAAATTATATACATTATTTACATTTGACAGATATTTGTCCTCATCTTGATTGTTGTTAACACAACGTTTTGGTTGATATACCCTCCAGCCTTCATCAGGTGTCTTGGGGGAATTTCGAACCTGGGTTCTCATTCCTAAGGTAATTTTCGATGTTGTTGTTATTATTATTATTATTGTTATTATTGTTATTATTATTATTATTATTATTATTGTTGTTAATATTATTATTCAGGTCACTACTTGGAATCAAACTCGGAATCTTGTGGTTAGTAGCCCGCACTCTTAACCACTATGCTATATGCCATGTTCACTACCTCATCCCATGTCTTCCTGGGTCTACCTCTTCCACAAGTTCCTTCTACAGTTAAGGAGTGGCACTTCCTTACACAGCTGTCTTCATTCATATGTAATATATGGCCATACCAGTGCAGTTGCCTCTCTTGCACACCACATTTGAAAAATAAATTACTGAACTACAACAGAGTTGGTCTTATCCTGTTGCTTTAAATAATTAGTTTTAAAGATGAGACCCATGGGCATATGGCATAGTGGTTAAGAGCACAGGCTACTAACCCCAAGATTCCGAGTTCGATTCCAAGTAGTGACCTGAACAATAACAATAATAATAGCATCAAAAAATACCTTAGGAATGAGAACCCAGGTTCGAAATTTCCCGAAGACAGCTGAAGAAGGCTGGGGGGTATATCAGCCAAAACGTTGTGTTAACAACAAACAAGAGGAGTACAAATATCCGTCAAGTGTAAATAATGTAAAACGCATCATCTCCCAAAATTAGTATTTTGTTCAGCAACTACAATGTGCTACAAAGTTTATAAAATACTTTATAAGTCAAAACTGTGTCCTAAGTAATGTGTTCGTGGATGGTTAATGGGTTGGATGTGGGGCTGAAGAAAGAGCAAGAACTCTTGAAATATGCATATACACCCATTATCTATCTTTCTAACTTTGATCACATTGTTGTTTATATTAGACATATTTGGATACAAGGCACTGTATCAAATCAGTGCTGGCTTTAATTTCTATAGAAAATCTGTAGAGATGACCTTAACAGGTGATTGAATAGCACTGCTAACACAGTAGAACACAGTATTGATTTACCAAGTGTTTAATATACTTTGTAATATATTGTGGTTGCATAACGAAATATGGTGTCCCTGCAAGTAACTAAAAAGCAATATCTATAAATACAACCAAGCAAATATAAAATCATACATGAAGACAAGAGAACAAATACATCAATCTGCAATGGTGCAGTAGGCAATGTGTTCTTCTCAAATGCAAGCTTCCTATTATATGGAGTTTGTCTTTTTATTTTTTTAATTTATTTTTTTTTTTACTAATTTAAAAAAAATTTACTTTTTAAATTCTGTTTTTTTTCTTTCCTCAAAAAACAATACTATTTTATTCTTTATTTCCTTTTTTGCATTATTTTTGAAGTTACAATCTCTTGAATTTCAAATAATTTTTTATTTACTTTCCCTAGAAATATAGAATGTTCTAGAAGACATCTTATGTTAAGAATGTTGTATTTTTGATTTTCTAACTCTTAATATCTTAGTCTCTTACATACAGATGTATTGTTACATGAAGTATATTTTTGTTTGTTTTCTTTGCCAACTACTATCAATTACTTAACTGTATATGATAGTATATATCAACAATATGACTTAACATAAAATATCTCAGAAGAGCTTTCAGTATAATAAATGCAAATGTGATAGGATCTTGCATATGTAGTATAATGAGCTGAAAGCTTTCAATTTGAGTTTATTCAAGTAATTAGTATACTAAAATTTGTTCTAAAGAATTGTAAAGTCTAAAGCAAAAACTGTTATATCACACATTCGGATGGCATACCTTCGCCAATGACATACCTCTACTCAACTACCGAACTCTCACTTCCAGCGACTTGACTCAACAGAACTCAATGTCTAGTCTACCGACGGCTTCGGCTCACTCTATGCAACGCTTCTATGACTAGCTATCACGTCCACTATTTATATGTATTGAACTAGCCTACTTATCGTTTGGGGGCATCCACACGACAAAAACAAGGGACATCACTTAAATAGCATCAATGGATGAGTATTTGTGGGTTAGTTAAACAAAACTGATTAAAAGGAGGTCTCATCTTTAAAAACTAATTATTTAAAGCAACAGGATAAGACCAACTCTGTGTTGTATAGTTCAATAATTTATTTTTCAAATGTGGTGTGCAAGAGAAGCAACTGCACTGGTATAGCCATATATTACATATGAATGAAGACAGCTGTGTGAGGAAGTGCCACTCCCTAACTGTAGAAGGAACCTGTGAAAGAGGTAGACCCAGGAAGACATGGGATGAGGTAGTGAAGAATGAGCTTTGAACATTGGGCTTCACAGAGCAATGACAGGAGACCGGGACCTTTGGAGATATGCTGTGATTAAGAAGACCCTGCAACTAAAGTGAGATTGCAGCCACACATGTCCGGCCCTGCTAAGAATACCCTGATGCGTCGGGTGATATGATATGCTTGAGAAGACCTATTGAATCAAGAAAAACCAATATCGTAGCTGGGGCTGGTAATAAGCACCAAGTGATCATGACTGATGCCAGTACCCCACTGACTGACCCCTGTGATGGTGGCATGTAAAAAGCACCATCCAAACGTGATCATTGCCAGGACTGCCTGACTGGCTCCTATGCCAGTGGCACATAAAAAGCACCCACTACACTCTCAAAGTGGTTGGCATTAGGAAGGGCATCCAGCTGTAAAGACATCGCCATATCAGACTGGAGCCACCAGACCTCAATTAAATCATCCAACCCATGCCAGTATAGAAAACAGACATTAAACGATGATGATGATGATGATGATGATGATGAAAATTTGAAAGTATTCATTAGTACAATGATTGCATGGCTTGTTGATTACTTGATATGATTGGACAGAAGTGACAGAAGTCAAAATTTCAAATTAATACTATGTGGGATGTTTTTGAACTTTACTGACAACGTGTATTTAGAAAATGTGATATAATTCTTCTTATTTGGGTAACAAAATGTGTGTCTGTGTTGATGATAGCTTATTCTGAATTTATTAAAAGTTAACATATATATAAGATTGTAGTTGATGTATGTTAGTGATTACTGTCGCACTATAGGCTAGGTTACTAATTAGGCAATTTCTGTCTAAATGGCATGAAGAAGAGTGTTACAATTGGTTGGACTGGGTGTATATCTTTTCCATATAAACTCTTATTTTCCTGTTCACCAAGTCAAATCACCCATAAAGTAATTTCTTAACACACCACAATAAAATAATACACTATGACTTCACTCCTACTTTTCAGCTACAACAAATTAACCACAAATAACTATATATAAGATTTGGAAAATCAAAGTAAGTTACAACCCAATGAAGGTTATACAGCTGAAACTTTGAAGTCATTGTCAATTTTTTCCTTATAAAAATAAAATATGTTACTTCACCAAAAAGTATTGCGTGATTTGGTGATGCTGTCATTGCTTTATAGCATTGGTGAGAGTGACAATGGTGGTAGTGGTGATGATGGTGATGGTACTAAAGGTACCATCAGCTGTGGTGGTACTATTGTTGTTTGATTTAATCCCAGCTCTATACAAATGGGACAAACCTATGGTCAAAGTTATTCCAATCATGACCATCCTGTCTCTTTATCGATACCTAGGGCTATTTCTACATAAGACAGTAAGGTAAGGTATTAGAGGAGATATGGTTGCTACTTCTGGCAAATTGAATGGTGTCAGAGGCTCTCCTGTTGCTTCTTGTTGGTGGCAGCAGTGGTGAGGATGGTTACGCTGAATGTTGTGATGTTACTAATGATGTTGATGTTGTATGTTGTGGTAGTGGTGTTGGTGGTGACGGTGGTGGCTGTGGTTGTGTTGTAGTTGGTGATGTAGTCTGCAACAATGATAATGATGAGGTGTTAGGTGCCGTTTGGGATGATAGAGGTGTTGGTTGAGGTGGTGGTATAGGTAGTGGGGATGATGGTACTGGAAGCAATGCTGGTTGTAATGAGAGTGTTGTAGAGGCGGTGGTATAGATAGGGGTGAAAGTATAAATAGAGGAAACTAAGAGAAGCAGTGGTAACGGTTATATGAAATGTCTTTCCTTTCCCTTTCCAGTACCCATCTCTCTCCCTCTCTCTCTCCCTCTCTCCCTCTCTCAACTCTCTCCCTCTCTCAACTCTCTCCCTCTCTCCATCCCTCTCTCCATCCCTCTCTCCATCCCTCTCTCCATCCCTCTCTCCATCCCTCTCTCCATCCCTCTCCTTCTTCACCCCCCTCTCTCCATCCCTTCTCTCCATCCCTCTCTCTCCATCCCCCCTCTCTTTATCCCCTATTCCTCTCTACATCCGTCTCTCCCTCCCTATCTCCATCCCTCTCTCCATCCTGCTCACCATCTCTCTCTCTTCTTCACTCTTTCCTTCCCTCTCTTCCTCTCCCTCTCACTCACACACATCCTCTGTATCTCTACGTCTCTTTCACTTTTTTCTCACTAACTTATGCACCCCCTTCCATCATCTAGTCATTCTCTTTCTATCCTTAACTCTCCCTCCACCTCTCTCTTCCATCCTCTCACTCTCTTTTTCCCTCCTGTTCTCACTATCTCTTTTCCTTTTCGTTTCTCTGGTTTGCTTCCTTACACCAACACTTATACACTTTCTCCCCATCCCTACTGCTCTCTCTCTCTCTCTCTCTCTCTCTCTCTCTCTCTCTCTCTCTCTCTCTCTCTCTCTCTTTCTACCAAACTACCTATGTTTCTGTCTATCTCAGGCTGTGTATCTGTCTCATTTTGTCTTTTAACTAAATTATCACACAATAATTTTCTAACGTTAATTCTATTTCCAATTCACAACAAAAACAGCAAGAACAATTATCTTTGAATTATTCTAAATTCCTATTTTAGAAATCAATACACACACACATACATACATACATACATACATACATACAAACATACATGCATGCATGCATACATACATACATACATACAAACATACATGCATGCATGCATACATACATACATACATACACACACACGCATACATACATACATACATACATACATATATATATATGTGTGTGTGTGTGTGTATACACACATATGAATACATGCATGTATATACATGTACATGCATGATGCATGCAAATAAAAATATTCATGCATAATATATATATATATATATATATATATATATATATGTGTGTGTGTGTGTGTGTGTGTGTGTGTGTGTGTGTGTGTGTGTGTATGTGTATATTAATATATGTGTGTGTATGTACATACGTATGTATGTATGTATGTATGTATGCATGTATGTATGTCTGTATGTGTATACACATTTAAATATATATTATATGATAAATATATACACATGCACATATAAACACACAAACACAAGTAAAACACACATGCATATATAAGTGTATATGGATATACACTAACACAAAACCTGTACAAACATATGTACATAAATGCATGCACAAAAAAGAGAACAAGTATGCATTCATATACACATAATTTACCATGCAGATATATGCATACGCAAGTGTCCATACACAAACACACACGCATATATATAAATATATCTTTGTGTATGTATATAGCTAACGTGAAGGTAAGGGAGAGTAGGTGATGACTGGCAGTTCAGAAAAGGTGTAAAACAGTAGAATAGTAATAATACAAAAGACTATAGAAGAATGAAAGAAAGGTAGATGACAAGAGGGTGGATAATGGGTAGGTTGCAAGTGTGTGTGAGCAGATTAATATAGACATTTATATATCTATAGATATATATATAAATGTGTGTATATTATATGTGTGTGTGTGTGTGTATGTATGTATGTATGTATCAGGTAACCTGATCTTTCAAGCACAGAATTGTTGGTGATGTGATCTTCCCAGCTGATGTTCAGGATAGAGTGAAGTTTGGATTGATGGAAGCGCTCTAGTTTCTTCATGTCTTTACCGTAAGCAGTCCAGGTTTCACACCCGTACAGCAGAGTTGATCGAAGCATCGAAGCCTTGATCATTGAATATCGTCTCCGATGGTCAGGACACGTCCGTCAGATGAATGAACATCACCTTCCTTGTCTCTACGGTGAACTGTTTGAAGGAAAACGTCCTCATGGAGCCCTTTGAGGCAGTACAAGGACCAACTCAAATCAACCATGAAAAGCACCACCATCTTGGCAAACAGACCCCTCTGGAAACACACCATCAAAACGGGTTCTACGGACTTCGAGAAAGCCCAAGTCACAAGAGCTGAACTCAAGAGACGGTAGAGAAAGCAGCGCCTTATGAGCAGATTTGGTAGATGGAAACTAAAAAATGCCTGTCATATATGTGTGTGTGTGTGTGTGTGTGTGTGTGTGTGCGTGCGTGTGCATCTTTGTGTTTGTGTTTGTCTCCCCACAACCGCTTGACAACTTGGGAAGTGAGAAAGTCTTTTACATTTCAAGCCTATGCACTTCAACAGAAAGGAACACAAAAATAAACAGGGAGAGAAACTAGAAAAAGGTTTAGTGGCTAACGATCTATCATGGCGATATAGACGTAGGCGTTGGTATGTGGTAAGAAGCATGCTTCCCAACCACATGTGTGATACCTTGGACAAGTGTCTTCTACTGTAACCTCTAACTGACAAAAGCCTTGTGAGTGGGTTTGGTAGACAGAAACTGAAAGAATCCTGTTGTATATGTATACATACACACACACATATATATATACATACATATATATATATATATATATA
>NC_068984.1:80768467-80771386 GCF_001194135.2 Octopus bimaculoides
ATATATATATATATATATATATGTATATATATATATATATGTATATGTATATGTATGTATGTATGTATGTATGTATATATGTATGTATGAATGTGTGTGTGTATATATATATATGTGTGTGTGTGTGTGTGTGTGTGTGTCTTTCTATTTGTGTTTGTCACCCACCACTGCTTGAGAACCAGTGTTTGTGTGTTTACACCCCTATAAGCAAAAGACACCAATAGAATAAGGATCAGGCTTTTGGAAAAAAATAAGTCAATTCATTCAGCTAAACTTCTTCAAGGCAATGCCCCTGCAATGGCCACAGTTAAATAACTGAATCAAGATTAAAAGATAATTATCATTGTGATTTAATGAATTAATAGCAGAGAGAGAGTTCTATTAATTTAACGTCAAAGAATTCCCATAATCAATTTTACAACCCAATTCTAAAGAGATCGTCATCACAATAAATTATAGTTATGCACTTTAATTAAAATATTGGACACTAAGTATACTTCAATCAAACCATGGAGTTTATGAATTAATATTCCTTTTAGAATAGACTAAAATATCAGCATATCAATTTTGAGGAGAATTGGGTTGATTTTATTCAGATTAATGAAATGTGCTTGCCATAATGGATTAAACTAGAAGGCTTTCAAGTAAGAGATAAATGACCATTCTTAAATGCATTAATACAGAAGATTTAATAAAATTTAGAATAATTGAAATGATTATATATAAAGTAAGAAATAAATTTTAAGATATTGGTTGAAAAAGATTCTTTTCTGAAACCTTAGTTTCTACATTTAGAATCAAGAAGTAAATATATATATAAATCTATGCACACATTAATATATCATCATCATCATCATCATCATTTAACGTCCGCTTTCCATGCTAGCATGGGTTGGACGATTTGACTGGGGACTGGCAAACCAGATGGCTGCACCAGACTCCAATCTGATCTGTAGAAACCAGACAACTGCCAAAACAGACAACTGCCAAAACAGACAACTGCCAAAACAGACAACTGGAGCCTGGTAGAGCTTTCCAGCTTGCTAGCTCCTATCAAAGCACCCACCCCATGTCGGCATGGAAACGAGCATTAAATGATGATGATGATGATGATGATGATGATATTCTGTCTGTATGTATTGTACATTATGCTGTAAATTCAGTAAATTCATATAACTAATATAATATGTCTTATCTGTTTTAACCTTGTCCTCCTATTAACCATTCATTCTGCTAGATCTTACTACACTAAATTATTAAACAAAATAATTAAATAACAAGTCAGAAATCAATATTTAGAATTCACAAAAGCTAGAATTGAACTATTTGTAAAAGATTTCTGTAGATTTCTGACTAAAGGAGTCTGGGAGAACAGTGGTTTTGTTCTCAGCATATTCAATGGGATTACAGTGTGGAGTGAACATGTAAAAGTTAAAGAGAGAAGGAGAGGGTGAGGGTGAGATGGAGAGACAGAGAGCGAGAGAGAAAGAGAGAGAGTTGATAACATAAGAGACAATGAGAGAAAGAGGATTGATAGAGAGAAAAATACAAATTCATTGAGTGACAAAGAGAGATAAGAGGAAATAAAGACAAGTACAGTATGAGATTATAAAGAGATAGAAAGAGAAAGAGAAAGAGATAGAAAGAGAAAGACAAAGAGAAGGAGCCAGAGAGAAATAAGATGAATAACAAAAGGAGAAAGAACTAGGGAGACAAATACATTGAAAAACAAAGAGAGAGATAAAGAGAAAAAAAACAGGAAGAGAGATAGTTAAAGCGGGGAGAGAAAATTATAAAGAGAAAGAGGGTTATATGTTTTCAGCATATTTCATTAACAGTTTAAGTTATCTATATGTATTTTGAAGGTGTGTGTATGGCAATGGCTTAACTCACCAAAATTTCAAACTCTCTGTCAACAACATTTGTGTTCAAAAATGATAAATTTGTTCTCAAAATGTATAGAGTGACCCATCAGATTAAGGTAAAATTGTTTATACTATAACTGAGCATAAAAACAAACATATATATATATTTATATAGATATATAGGTGCAGGAGTGGCTGTGTGGTAAGTAGCTTGTTTACCAACCACATGGTTACGGGTTCAGTCCCACTGCATGACATCTTGGGCAAGTGTCTTCTACTATAGCCTCAGGCTGACCAAAGCCTTGTGAGTGGATTTGGTAGACGGAAACTGAAAGAAGCTCGTCATATATATATATATATATATGTGTGTGTGTGTGTGTGTGTGTGTGTGTGTGTTTGTGTGTCTGTGTTTGTCCCCCCAACATCGCTTGACAACCGATGCTGGTGTGCTTATGTCCCCGTCACATAGCGGTTCGGCAAAAGAGACCAATAGAATAAGTACTAGGCTTACAAAGAATAAGTTCCAGGGTCGACTTGCTCGACTAAAGGCGGTGCTCCAGCATGGCCACAGTCAAATGACTGAAACAAGTAAAAAGAGTAAAAAAAAAAGAGAGAGAGAGAGATAGTTAATAGGAACACATGTCAGAAAGAAGCACACTCTAAAAATATCGAACAGTAATTATTACAACAAAAGTATATATAGAGGTTTCGCACCCACAAAGCTAAAGCCCTGTAGACTGTTTGTCAGACTCTATATGAATGCAAGATTTTTAGCTTTGTGGGTGCAAAACCTTGGGTAACTTTATATAAAATTTTGTTGCAATAAATAAATATATATATATATATATATATATATATATACTCAAATACCCAAAATTTCAAGGAGTTCCTGCCTTAAAAACAGTAACTACACCAAAGTTATTTTGTGTTCTTTGCTACATTGGTTTCTATTAACCCATTTATTCTATCTGAAGAATTTTTATTCATTAAGATAGAGGGTGACACGTAAAAGCACCCACTACACTCTCTGAGTGGTTGGCGTTAGGAAGGGCAT
>NC_068984.1:80771472-80773967 GCF_001194135.2 Octopus bimaculoides
TATATATATATATATATATATATATATATATATATGCACATATATATATAGGGTACAATGGGTAAATTGTTGCCATTTTATATTTTTAATTGTACGCATGTACAATTTTTGTTTTGGATTTTGTTGACTACACAGTATGGTAGGGTCAGTTGGGCACCATCTGTGAGGAAAACAGCACCATGACACAATTCACTCTGCCAGAAATTTGGAAATGACATGCTGTACTGCTTTGCATTCATGCCAGAAGCTCCAATACAAACATTTCAGGGTGTTTCGGTATCAATCTGAGAACAGTGCAATCTGAGGACATGTACTGAGAGTGATAAAAAAATCAAACATCCAGTCAACATCATGGTGTTTGGAGTGATCACTAATGATGGTGATGTTATGCCTCCAGTCATCTTCTCATACAGCCTCAGACTCAACACAGAGACCTACATCAAGTGCCTGGAAAGGTAGTGCTGCCCTGGGTCAAGAGTGTGGCTGCTGGAAGACCCTGTGTCTGGTAACAGGACTCTGCACCATGTCACACAAGCAGGAGAACTCAGTCATGGCTGTCAGACAATTTCTGAAACCTCATCACCTCAAACATCTGGCCACCTAACTCCCCAGATTGCAAACCCCTTGATTATTATGTGTGGGGCACAGTTGAGTGAGAGACCAACAAAACTCCTTTTAACACCAAAGATGAACTGAAGGTAAGGATTATGGCAGCATCCATCAACTTAAACAAGGAGACCGTCCACAAGAGTTGCAGGAGATTCTGAAGTCATATGGAGGCCGTGGTTGAAGCCAATGGCAATTTTATTGAATAAATTTACTCTTTAGTATTTCAAGATACTTTTATGCAATCTTGGTAAATATATCTACTAAAATGAGATGTCAGTGTTATTTTCATTTTTGCATAATTTAGATGACAGTTTATTCATCACACCCTGTATGTGTGTGTGTGTGTGTGTGTGTGAGATCTCCACCAATCCCACGCCTTTTCTCTACCAAAACTACAAAGCAGTAAGAATAAGTAATCTATGTATACGCAAACATATATGCATACATTTACATACATGCATTTCTATCTATCTATCTATCTATCTATCTATCTATCTATCTATTTACCTATCTATCTAATGTACAGTACATACATTTGTTCACAATAAATAAATCAATTGTTCCTGTTGTTTAGCAAGAAATTACTATCAAAATATAAAAGGGTGAGTGGAGAAGAAAAAGAAAACAAGTTTAATATGGCAACTTTTCAGTGGATATATGAGTCTTAAATGAATAATTAAATTGGGAGAAAGAGTTGGAGCTACAAAACATGCCATGTTCATAAGGATTTTTAACTACTTGGCATTAATCAATAGTTTTGCTATGTCTATGCAAACATGAATGGCCTTTTCCTCAATACATACAACTGGCATTGAATGGCCTTGTCCACCAAAGTTCTGTTAGTTCACTCCAAAACTTGAAATTCTTTTCATCTTCCAGGATCATCATTGATAACGGTTTGAACCCATTGGATGAATTCTGGTGTCCTTATAGAGTCCAAGCATTTCAGATGGCTTTCTCGTTGGAACATTTGGAACATTCCCACCAGAAGCTTTCCAAATCCATCCAAACTTTGCATACAAAAGATCTTGCAACATTCAAAAAGTTAGCAATTTCTAAATCAAGAGTATACTGAAAATGATTGCGTGTCTTTTCATTTCTTGCGTTATTTTATCTTGTACAGGAGATTGGAAAGAAATTTAAAATTTCTTATTAGTTTGAATGGACTAATATACCGATAATTAAATGTCCGTAAATACCCCTTATTTCTTTATTGCCCACAAGGGGCTAAACATAGAGGGGGGGACAAACAAGGACAGACAAAGGGATTAAGTCGATTACATTGACCCCAGTGTGTAACTGGTACTTAATTTATCGACCCCGAAAGGATGAAAGGCAAAGTTGACCTCGGCGGAATTTGAACCCAGAACATAACGGCAGACGAAATACCGCTAAGCATTTCGCCCGGTGTGCTAACGTTTCTGCCAGCTCACCACCTTGCATGTTGTATATATGTGTGCATGTATACACACACACACCTGCAACAACACACACACACACACACAAATATATACATTTATGCTTGTTATCACCATCAATGGAGGAAACTAGTAAAATAAGTAGTAGGAATTTTTCCGAAAAACATGCATTCTTCATGCAGAATTTAAGTGAATGTAGTGTTTGGTGGGAAGCTAGGTTTGCAATACCTGTGGAGGTGTGTGTCTTTCAGAGGTTGGGCTCATTAGTCACCAGCAGAGCCACAAGTGAAGAGTATAAATTTGCCAGAGTCAGTGGTCTTAACATGGTCAGTGATGTCCTCCTTGGTCACAAGTGGAAAATATATGTGTGTGTGTGTATGGCTATATATGTGTGTGTGTGTGTGTGTGTGTGTGTGTATGTGTTTGTATGTATGTGAAAATATATATATATATTTATTCCAGTATATA
>NC_068984.1:80775292-80776370 GCF_001194135.2 Octopus bimaculoides
CATACATACATACATACATACATACATATATACATATATATATATGTATATATATGTGTACACACACACACACACACACACACACACACACACACATATATATATATATATATATATATATATACAAACACATATATATATACAAACACACATATATATACAGTCTTTTGTGCGCACATGTTCGTTTTCATGCACACATGCAAGTATTTATACATACACATACATGCAAACCCTGTCCCTTGCAATGATAAGATCTATTGGCTGTCAGCAAGATAACATCTGTAGTAATTCTAGATTTGGAAGGGAGTGGAGGTGACTCACATTACACACTCACATTCACAGAAATATATACATATTCATATGCATATATATATTTACATACTCTCACACACATGCCAGCTTCCATACTTTCACAAGTATGTATGCATATACATTAATACTACACATCATGCACATACTCCAACTCCCACACTCTCATAATATATATATATACATATGTGCATATATATATATATATATATATATATATATATATATATATATATATATATACTCGTGGACAAACACACTCATACTTACACACATACACATACACACAAGCACACGTACACACACACATACACAAATAGATATATGTATGTGTATATTTTCGCTTACATACCTACCAAAGATATTCTATCACATGCATGTACACTCACACATGCATACACCCACACATACATACATACATACATGTACTCTCCTACACACATGCTTACACATACTCTTTTGCATACATACACTCATACAGGCATACTGAAACAAACATGCAGAGAGACATGACACATACATATGCATATCTGTGATTATATCTAAACACACACATATGTTATATGATATATACACACATACATTAATATAATTCCAAACGTACAAACATAGCATGGCTATGAACAAGCATATATGCAGAAATCATAAACAAAATGTTCAAATAAGGCATATATAAAGTACATAAAGTCTATATAGCCAAACTGTAAAAATACAACCTGTGTGTGTGTGTGTGTGTGCATATATACATATATATATATATATATATATA
>NC_068984.1:80777335-80785311 GCF_001194135.2 Octopus bimaculoides
TATATATATATATATATATATGACAGGCTTATTTCAGTTTCTGTGTACCAAATCCACTCACAAGTCTTTGGTCAGCCCAAGGCTATAGTAGAAGACACTTGCCCAAGCTGCCACACTTTGGGACTGAACTTGGAACCAAATGGTTCAGAAGCAAGCTTCTTACCACACAACCATGGCTGCACCTTCTATAAACAAGATCTTCTCACTCAGCAATATATATATATATATTTATTAATATATAATTATGTATGCCTGTATAAGTATCATTGCTTTTGTCATCATCAGTTTCTTTACATTCACTATCTTCATGCTGCTGGTATGGGTTTTACAAAATGAACTGAGGCAGTATTCCAAAACTGGAAGCCTTTCCTGAAGCCAATCCTTATATGCTTGATCCTTTTTTTGTGTGTGTTGTTTTGACAAATATGGTGCTTTGTTCCAATAGTCTTGTACATTGAACTGCTGAGTGGGATGATTTTGTTTATGGAAGACATAAACAAATATCTCTGTAACTGAAGTGATGTCAATACAAGGACATGCAAGGACAAACACGCGCTGACAAACTAATTTCCATACATATGTATGTATATATAAAATGTATATATATATGTATATAGATAGATAGATAGATATAGATACATGTGTGTGTGTGTGTGTGTGTGTGTAGGAGATAGAAAAGTAACACACAAGTTGATATGTATATAAGGAAAATATGACAAGGTAGAAAAGGCTAAATTAATTTTATCATAATTTTACATTTTAGTACTGGTTTCCATCTTTTAGACTTTTCCAACTAAGAGTAAAATAAGAAAAAGAATTAAATTGGAGAAAAAAATTAAGTGGAAATATTTTGTAGATATCTCCATAGTTTTTACATAGGTAAAGTAAATAATAGGTAAATATTTCAGGTAGTCTGTCTTTCTCTCTATTCCTTTGTGAATGCTTCGTAGGTGGGTAGTAGTAGTAAATCTGAAGGAATAGTTTAGGTACAAAGAATTGATGGTTTAAGCAGGAGCAGCTGAGGGAAGAAGAAGAAGAAGAAGAAGAAGAAGAAGAAGAAGAAGAAGAAGAAGAAGAAGAAGAAGAAGAAGAAGAAGAAGAAGAAGAAGAAGAAGAAGAAGAAGAGATGAAGGAGGGAGAGAAGTAGGAGTAGGGAAAGAAGAGGAGAAGGAGAAAGAAAAATACAGGAGTACTGTGACACAGTAAATTGTTTGTGGAATCTTCTTTAATGGTCAAATGACCTAAAAGTGACCTGCTGTGATCGTAGCAGTAGTGGTTAGAATTGTTCTAAATTCTTATAGTAGTTTCATCTGAGATGGTGGCAGCATACAAAATATTTATATTTTATGATAAAATATGCTTCTTTCCTAATGTGCTGATTATAGGTTGCATTGTCCCTGAATTTATAGAGGAGAAAAATTCTAAAGTTGGGTTGTTTGTTAGTGGGGCAAACATTGATGCGCTCACTAATTCTATTTTTCTATATTCTCATACTTAAATCTGGAATCTATGTACTGTCATCCTCTGGCATAGACTGTTTTTAGTTTGACCAATATATTGTTCTTGACACCCTGAGCAAGTTTATACATATATTAGGTTTTCCAAAGCACATGTGAAGTTGCTTTCCACTGTAAAACGTTGATCCTGTTTGAAGGAGAATTCCGATCCTTCAATTAGGTTGATACATATAACACAGATAGGTCTTCCCCATTTTTTTACCGTTGATTTCAATGTTGTTGCTGAGTGTACTTGGGCTTTTATTAGAAGACTTTTCATTGATTTGGGTTGTCTTTTGCTCTTTATGATGGTGTGCATTTGGAGGATTTGATCCATTCTATGGTCCCTTTTTAGTAAAGGGATGTTCTGGAGGCTGGTGTCAAAGGCCTTATTGTTTAGGGGGTTGTGCATGGATATGTATGGTAGTACTTTTAGTTGTAAATCATTCTTTAGTCTGGGGTATCTGAATTTGTGGATATTAAATTGTAGGGCACACTGAAAGCCTATATCAATTAGTGATGATGGGTAGTTTCTGCTGATGAGTGTATCCTTTAGCTCATGTAGTCATGTGTCCCTGGTGCTTGTATCAGATACTATAGTACAAATCCTTTTTGCCAGGTTGTAAGGGATATTCATTCTAGTGTGTCTTGGTTGGCAAGAGTTGAATGGCAGATATTGCTTGGAGTCTGTAGGCTTATAGTAGATGTCTGTTTCTATTTTGTTGTTGGATTTCTTAATGAGGATGTCCAGGAATGGAAGTTGCCAATTTAATTGTTTTTCTTTATTATAATAATATAAAATAAACCTATATGAATTGAGATGCTTGTTATGCCTCAGTGTTTGTTGTCCTCTTTCACAAATATATGTGTGTGTGTGTTTGTGTGTGCATGCATGTATGCATGTATGTGTATATATATATATATATATATATATATATATATATATATATATATATATGTATATGTATATGTATATATGTATGTTTGTGTATATATATATATTTATACATTTACATAAACATATGCAAATAAGTACATGTACAGGGTAAGATATTTGAAGACAGATTTATGTTTATAAAAAAACAAGGATCTGTTCAGTTTCACTCACAGATTTTTTTTAATTATTTTTTTTTTTAACTAAACAGTTATACTGGTGTAATTTCTGAACACGGTTGACTTTCAACATTTTTGTCAAAATTTCGTATTTTAGAAGTTATTTTGTGTAAAAGTTGTCGTATTTGGGTAATTTTAACCGATCAACAATGTGTATTCATTTGAAGAAAGCGACTGCTGTTTGTGATAGTAAGCGAAGAGCAACAACTTTCGGCTAAATATCTACTAAATGTCACCAGTCTGTTCTATTTTATTTTTGTTTACTGCCTGTGTTGCATATTACATGCCTTGTTGTGTTTTCTTCTTTGGTTCTCGTGTCAGAGTAACCAGTAAACATCAAAGAATCAACACCAAGAAGAAAGAAATATTATTTACATACATTTATTCATTTGCCTGACATATAGTTAGAGATACAGCAGTGACAACAAGTTCACTCGCTGGCTGGTAGTTGATAGTGTAGAAGTTGCTGTCTGCCAGCATAGAGGGGAAGAGTAAAGAATTCTTGGTGCTGACTAGAAAGGAAGAAAGGATAAAGGTGGCATCATCTTTCTTGTGGCCAAAAGCTTCACATTTGTGTCAGCTATGACCAAGGAGCAACACTTTCCCTTCACCCTTTGCTCGACCTACGAAAAGAACAGAGTGGTGACATTTAGTAGAGATGACCCAAAAGTTGTTGCTCTTCGATTACTATTGCAAACAGCAGTAGTTTTCTTCAACTGAATACACGTCGTTGATGGGTTAAAATTACCCAAATACAACAACTTTTAAATGAAATAACTTCTAAAATACGAAATTTCAGAGGCATCACATGTCCTTCATTGCTGACAACCCTCAAAACTGCGACAGTTGCAAAAAAATTTGTATGCCTAACTCTTGGAACTTCAGAAGGATCTGCACATAACCATCTGTCATTTCTTTTGTTGACATTTTGAACCAAATCGTTTCTTCTACTGGATTTTCAGTTTGTTTAAGAGCCCTTATGATCTGATGTAGCAATTTTTTTTTGCTTGAAACTGCATAAGTGTTTTTATGTGGAGCTGCATGGGTGCTTTTACATGGCACTTAGCAAAAGAGGGACTGGTCTTCTGCCATGGAATACAAGTCTTCTTGAGTACAGCAAGGTTTGACAGACATCTCAGACATTTGTCATCTCACCTGAAAGGTTCAGTCGTTCTTCAGTTCTTCATCCCATATCATCATGAGTCACCCATGATGAGAAAGAAATCATCAGTTTGTGTGTGTGTGTGTGTGTGTGTGTGTGTGTGTGTGTCTGTGTGTGTGTGTGTGTGTCTGTGTGTGTGTGTGTGTGTGTATGTGTAGCCACGTGAGAGCACTTTTCTAATGACTGACAAGGGAGACATGGCTAAGAGTTGTTTTGACTCTTATTTCTAGCAAAGCTGGTGCTCACTAGAGTCATTTTAGTGATGACATACATACACACATACATATAGTTCAAATTTACAGGATACAAAAGGCAAAGACAGGTGAAGGAACAACAAGCAGGTAGGTATATTAGTTTAACGCTCAGGAAGAATTGGAAAGTCTTTGACGTTTCAAGCTTATGCTTTTCAATAGAAAGGATTGAGAGGTAAAAAAAAACAGAGAGAACAAAAAAAAATGGAGATAAAAAAAATTGTGGAGGGATTAAAGGCTCAACATGAAGAAAATATGTATACATACATACCTACATGCATACATACATGCATACATACATACATACACACACACACACACACACACACACACACACACACACACACACACACATATGCACACACACACTGAATTTTGCCTACATCCACACACATATGGGTAGAACTGGGAAAGCATGGCACGAGCATGTGATACCCTTTCCCCTCTAACAAAACATCATATCCTCTCTTCCCACCCTTGGTCATCAAACCTACTTCTACCACCCTGATTTCTTCTTCTCCATCTATCACCAACACCAACATGTTCTGTCTATTAAAACTCTTCCCCTCCCCCTGCCACCACCCCATCCTGTCACCTCATTCTGCAATGTTGATTAAGAACTAACAAACTTTAAACAATGGACAAACCCTGATAACTATGGAAACGGCAGACTCCAGCAGTTTGGTTAACATCTGTAAGCTCTGACTTATCTCCCCTTGGTTTGGTGACTTCCCACCCCCTCGCTTCCTCCAACATCTCCCCATACACACACACACCTGCCTTCCCATTCATCATAAGATATTCCTTATCACAACTACATTTATTTCTTACTCACACATTTATACATATGCATGCGCATGCACACACATACACACACACACACACACACATACACACACACACATACACATCTAGCCAATCTTGCTTTCTGTCCATCTTTCTATTTTTCTCACTTACACACACAGTTACACACACACACACACATGCACATACACATAAACACGGAGGGACCTAAATATACACTTGCTCACACAGGTACATAAACACACATGCACACACTACCCAACACACACACACACACATACACACACAATCACACAAAGACAAATATGCAAAACAGTTCATACCATTTACACACAAGCATACACACACATACATACACACACATACATACACATGCACACAAACATACACACAGACATACACATACACAAACATATGCAATCACACTAAAACAAATATAGAAAAACACTTTATGCCACCCACACAAACATACACATACAACATATAAACACACGCAGTCACACATCCAACAGATACACCTATGCAACATTTCCACATACATGGAAACATGCACACATAAAACACATATGCACAAGCAAATACTACTTAAGCACACATACATTTAAAAGCAGAACAAATGTGCACACATAGAAATAAATATCTTATATAAATACATCTCTTACCACTACCACTTCAACTCAGGTACCAACTCTCCTCCAACTCCAATACTACAGAACCTTTCACCCCAATTCCATAGCACCTCCTACTCAAATACTATAACGCCTCTCACTCCAATATTATAACACCTCCTACTCCAGTACCATCACTGCCCATCACCACTACTGTCTTTCTCTGCATCATGCCCATCAGACAATGACCACCACTATCAAATGACAAGCTCCATGAAGCCATTTCTTTCATCATAAAACTATTCCGACAACACCAGAGTTATCATTACTACCATCATTCCCACATAATTGTTCAACCTGAGTAAAAATAGCAGCTAAATCTACCTTGACCCTTTAACCTTTAAACCAGCCATATCTGGCCAAAATATTCTATTTGTTTTATGTCCAAACTGGCCAAATCTGGCCTCAAACACTTACCCTAAAAAGTCATTGTAAAAATAAACAATCGCATTATTGAAATTACCGAGCTAGAAGATGAAGCATGATTATCTCAAAAGCAATGTGAATAAATAAGCATTACATTAGACAGAATAATCTGAATGTTGAAGGGTTAACCTTTTAGCCTTAGAACTGGCTATATCTGGCCAAATCATTCTAACAATTTTATTTTCAAACTGATCAGATCCAGCATCTAACACCTACCCTACAATGTCATTCTAAAAATAAACAATCACATTATTGAAATCTCAAAGCTACAAGATAATGCATGATTAATTCAAAACAATGTTAATTAATGAGCATTATGTTTGACAGAGTAATCTGAGTGCTAAAGGGTTAAATCACAGCTCACTATCTTAGAAAAAGATATACTGGTTAGTTTGATCCGAGATTCCCTGCTCGTTGAAAAAGAACAGGATGGGATAGGACAGTTATGGCTAGAATGCTTCTGAATTCATGTCTGTCTGTTCGAAATTGACCAGTGGCTAAACACCACCACTACCAGCACATTGCCATCGTACTTATCAGTGTATTACATTGTGCTTGATCCACAATCCATATACACAAGAACGTGGAGGCACAATGGCCCGGTTGTTAGGGTAGCGGACTCGCGGTCATAGGATCGCAGTTTCGATTCCCAGACCGGGCGTTGTGAGTGTTTATTGAGCGAAAACACCTAAAGCTCCACGAAGCTCCGGCAGGAGATGGTGGTGAACCCTGCTGTACTCTTTCACCACAACTTTCTCTCACTCTTACTTCCTGTTTCTGTTGTGCCTGTAATTCAAAGGGTCAGCCTTGTTACCCTGTGTCACGCTGAATATCCCCAAGAACTATGTTAAGGGTACACGTGTCTGTGGAGTGCTCAGCCACTTGCACGTTAATTTCATGAGCAGGCTGTTCCGTTGATCGGATCAACTGGAACCCTCAACGTCGTAAGTGACGGAGTGCCAACATACACAAGAACTTTTCTATTTTATGCATCACATTAGATCTATGAAAAATAATAAGGTTCTAGCAGTGAACAGAGTAACTTCTTAAATATTTGTCTTAATTCTATTTATTTTTTGTCATGTAGTGTTCTTATTGTAGATTTTGAAAGCTTTAATGTTTTGGCAATGTGGCTGATCTTTTTCTTTCATATCAAATCTTTTTAAAACATCCAGTGCAATCCTTTCAATGGTTCCTTTTTGCACAACTGCCTTCAGTTCCAGCTGATGGCTCCTTTTCTAGTATCTTGAATTGTGGGTATATTCAACAGTGGTGTTGATCAGCAATTATCCATAACAAATATATAGTAAATAAAATAGCACTGGAAAGAACTGTTTTATGAAAGCCAAAAATGGTTGCCTTATTTCTATGGAATGGAAATGAATGACTGAGAGCTTTTTTAAATAATGGTTTACAAACACTTCTGTCCTGCTATAGAAAGGTGAGAAGATGAAAGGGTGAAGGAGTGAAATGAGAAGAAGTACTGTATGATTACAGTTAGTTGAAAAGTTAACAGGTTCACAGACATTTTGCCCCTTGCATCTCTGACTTAAGCCATAAGAACTCCACAGACACAAATGTAAGTAATGTGCAGAGTTTTGCATGGCTGTGTGGTGAGAACTCGTCACCACTTACCCATACACTTGCATATACTAGCATATACACTTGATGGATTAAACATGATAAATACATCTCAATACATAAGAGAGTATGTATATATATGTTTTAGCTATTAAGTGTCATAAGTGACTCGAGAGCTGGGAGTTTCGTACATAGCACTTATCAAGCTGTAAAATATAACAAAACCTTAGAATCACCAAATACAAAGATGAAAAAGCCAGACAAGTGGCCAATATATTGTGCAGAAAAACCATCCAACCTAAGTTAGTATGGAAAATATGTGACTCACTAAAACAACGATGACGATGATGATGATGATGATGATGATGATGATGATGATGATGATGATGATGATGATGATGATGATGATGATGATGATGATGATGATGATGATGATGATGATGAGGCTGTCCAGTAAAATATTATTCATGCTCTT
>NC_068984.1:80786038-80790685 GCF_001194135.2 Octopus bimaculoides
CTGGTGTTGGTGTGTTTAAGTCCTTGTAACTTAGCAGTTCAGCAAAAGAGACTGACAGAAATAAGTACCAAACTTAAAAGAAAATAAGCTCTGGGATTGATTTGTTCAACTAAAACCTTCAGGGCAGTGTCCCAGCATGACCACAGTCAAATGAGTGAAACAAGTAAAAGATAAAAGATAAAAGATGAAAGATTACAGAATTATTTATTCCTGTTAGACCACCAATCATTTAGTGTTCAATGTAAAGCATCAGATGAAAGTTTCAAATTGATATAAAGTTTAGGAATCTGTTGATTTATGAAAAGATTTTTTTTTTTATTTCCCATCATTTCAGTCAAACTAAGGAGTAAATCTAAAATGTAGGCTAAACATGTAGTTAAAGATAAATATTCTATATTGTTCTTTTATTTTTACTATTAACTGTAGATGCACATTTGCATAACTTTATATCTCATCAATACTATTATTATTATTATTATTATTATTATTATTATTATTATTATTATTATTATTATTATTATTACTATTATCATTGCTAAGACAATGAGCAGGTTGAAACATTAGCATGCCAAGCAAAATGCTTAGTATTTATTATTTCATCCATCTTTATGTTCTGAGTTCAGATTCCATCAAGGTCTGCTTTGCCTTTTGTCCTTTCATGGTCGACAAAATTGGTACCAGCTGAACATATGCTGGCATGGGTTAGATGGTTTGACTGGGATTGGTAAGTCAGAGAGCTGTACCAGGTTCCAGTCTGATTGGGCTTCGTTTCTGCGGCTGAATCCCCTTCCTAACACCAACCACTCCAACAGTGTAGTGAATGCCTTTTACATGTCACCAGCATGGGTGTCTTTTATGTGTCACCAGCACTGGCCATGACTATGATTTCACTTGGCTTGACATGTCTTCTCAAACACAAATCACCAAAGGTCTCGATCACTTGTCATCACCTCTGTGAGACTCAACATCCAAAGATCATGTTTCACCATTTGATCCCATGTCTTCCTGGGTCTACCTCTTCCACAAGTTCCTTGCATATTGAGCATAACTATTTCCCTGTTGGTATCAGAGTCCTGTCTTCTTCCCTACGTACTAAAGGTTTAGCCTTTGTAAAATTTAATCCAAAGCTTCTTGATTCTAGGTTTTAATGATTTTTTTTCTTTACTTCAGGAAAATCTTACTTGGGACAACAGTTTTAGCTAAATGCCTATCAAAGCTATACATTTTTAGCTAAAAGTGTATTAGAGTTTTGTGTTTAACTAAAAAATTCTAGAAAGTTCTAACATATGGCTATAAACTCTGTCAGAGCTTTTCATTTAGTTAAAAGCTGTAACAGAACATTATGTTTAGCTAAAAACTCTATAAGGGTGTCTTCATTTAGTAAAACCTCCAGAGTGTTATGTTTAGCTAAAAGCTTTAAAAATCACTTCCTTTTAGTTTTTAGTTTAAATCTTTATCTGCCTTATGTTTAGCTAAAAGCTTTATTAGCCTGTATATTTATCTAAACACTCTGAAAGAGACTTACTTATGTTTAACTAAAAACTCTATTAAGTGTTTTCATTTTGTCCAAAACTCTATAATCAAAATTCCTTCATTGATAATAGTTATTTATCAGTTTTAGATTTTGTTGTTTTGTTTGGTTTTTTTATTGTGATATTTCATATAGAATATTTTAATGATTCATCTTCTAATTGATTCTATTTCCCCAATCAAACCTCTTTCTGTACATAAATTCTGTTAAATATTTTTTTTGGGAGGTTTCATCTAACAGAAAAAAAAAATTAAAAGCTAAAGAGTTTAAACTAAATACGCAAACACACATACACAGACACACAGACACGTACACATGCACACACATGCACATGCACACACATGCACATACACACACATACATGTGCATGTACACATATGGACACATGCCCACATTCACATATATATGCACATACACGTGCACATATGCATACATGTTGATGCATATATTTACACAAATGCACATACATATATACTGATGCATACACACACATACAAATGCACATATACATCCACACATATGTATACAAGTAGACACAAACACTCACATGCATACACATATATATACCTACACACAAACATACAAAACACACACACACACACACATTCATACACACACACACACACCAATTTTTAAACAGTGGAGAATAAAGAAAGAAATTTGGTTGAAAAAGGTCATCAGTGAATTTCAGTGGAAATCAAAAAGCTTGAAAACATAAAACAACCAATTACGAGAGAGTTCTCAGGAATGTGGAGTGATGGTTGATGGGAAGGAATAGCTGGCAGTTAAATGAAGAGCTTTATTTTGATAAAAATTCCCGTAAGGGTTCTTAAGAGAGAGAAAAATATCCTAATAAGGGATCCCCTAAGTTTTTTTTGCGGAAAAAGAGAAGGACTATTAAATGAAGAATTTTGCTTTGCAAAAATTCTCCATCAGAGAGTTCAAGCAAAAACAAAAAGAAACAAAAGAAAATAGTCTCTTGAAGGTTCTTAACTGAAAAAAAATGATTTTTTTTTTTTAATGCATAAATGTCCATTACAGAGTTTTAACAGGAATGGGAAAATAATTACAGAAAATAATTTTTAATTCATTTAAGAACATTCAAGAGTTTTGGCTGAAATAATTTTAAATAATTAAATAATTTAGAATAATTTTTGAGGAAAAAAAAAAAACAAAGATAGAAAACATTTAAAGGAGAAAAAGAGGATTTCAGATTTTAACTGGAGATGAGTCAATGTGGAAGAGTTTTGACTGAAAATTAAAGAGCACATTTACTGAAAAACTAAATCTAAATATTGTCTCAGACCTTCCTAACAAATAAGAATGATGATTAAAATATCATTAGAAATAAAATGTATCATTTGATGTTTAATGCAAGCAATGTATTGAAAAGTATATGCACCTTGTACTCTGTTTCTGTAGACTTCCCTGTCAGAAGACAACAGTTGAGGGCTCAGCAATTTCTTGCTGAACAACCTGTACAGACGATTTGTTTATAGAGATCAAATGTTTGTGCTGTACATTAGCTCAAACCCTCCATCAAATCAACATTGTCTGTACAGGTATATGGTGAGCTGCACATCAGATGTCAAAGTGATCTCAGAGCAACATCAAATGAAGTGTTTGGCTCAAAAATACAACAAATTGCTTGAACCAGGAATCGAAACTATGATCTTGCAATCATGAGTACAACACTCTAACCCCTAAGAAACACATAAGCACCTGCATATATGTAATGTATATGCATGTGAAAATGCAGGGCATGTCTGAGTAGTTCGGTTGTAAAGTCACTTGATAACCAAGATGCTTCAGCATGGCATCATTAGCAAATGCACACTATTTACATAAGTCAGACCGGTGTCTTGATTGTTGCTTTCACAACTTTTCAGCTGTTATATACTCCAGCCCTGTTCAGGTCCCTTGTATCAGAATTTCAAACCTAACCATGGGGATACACTGTTCTCATTCTACTCTCTGCATTTTGTGGCATTTTTCACTTCAGTTGATTTTTTGTTAATTCACCTTAGTAGGATTGAACTCAGAACCTCCAGATGATTATACTGCATTAACCAACTCCTTTATCCACTATGCTATGCCCATATGCAGTGTCAGAGTGAATTTTTTTAAGGCTTATAAACCTAATGTCCATGTAATTTATTGTCCATGTATTTATTGTAATTTATTGTGAAAAAGTGGTGAGCTGGCGGAATTGTTAGCAGCATTTTGTCTGTCCTTACATTTTGAGTTCAAATTCCACTGGGGTGAACTTTACCTTTCATCCTTTCAGAGTCTATAAAATACATACCAGTTGAATACTGGAGTTGATGTAACTGACAAGCCCCCTCCCCTAGAATTTCAGGCCTTGTGCCTATAGTACAAAGGATTATAATTATTGTTGATATCTGCTCTTTTTCTTTTATATTTTAGTTCCTGGTCAAGTCAAGACTTATGTGTGAAAATGAGTTGACAGATATGCTATGGAAGACTGTCAGATGGAGGGATGAAATACATATAAACATTACTGTAAGACTGGTGGAAAGATTGGCATCCATATAGCTGTATGCCAATCTTTCCACTACTGGCTGCATATCCTTGACTTTTTGCACACTCCATCTGCCAACAGTGCAATTATTATATAATACTGAGCCCCCAGAAACAGCTGTTGGACTTGAAATACCATGCCCTCTCCTTTTAGTTTTCTGTATTTTTGTTCTCCATGTAAACTTGTTTTGTAAATATATAAATATCCATATGCTTATAAACGAATGTCCATCTGATGAATATTTTTGGTTTTTGCTTCCATTTTTGCTATACCCTTATATATATTCAAATGCGATGGTGGGTGGAACAAACACAGACACACAAATACATACACACATATATTCATATATATATACAACAAGCTTCTTTCAGCTTCCGTCTACCAAATCCACTCACAAGGCTTTGTTCGGCCCGAAGCTATGGTAGAAGACACTTGCCCAAGGTGCCACGCAGTGGGACTGAACCTGGAACCATGTGGTTGGGAAGCAAGCTTCTTGCCGCACAGCCATACCTGCAACTATATCTATATCTATATTTATCTATCTATCTATCTATATATATATATATATATATAT
>NC_068984.1:80790768-80796464 GCF_001194135.2 Octopus bimaculoides
ATATGTATACACACGTAATATATATTTATTTATATAATTCGCACACATACATACACAATCACTCGCAGTCACATACGCACACATGTACACACACACACACACACACACACACACACATTTTGTAGTAATGTCTTTTATCAATATTACCCACACACCAATCTTCTAAAGAAGCAGCTCCATTTCTTCAATGATATTTTCAATGGCAGCAATCTCTTTGATAATGTTTCCACTCAAAATAATTTCCTTTTAATGCCATTTTTACATCGAAATTCCTCCCCACTTTCATTGCCTTCTTTTCTAGTGGGGTGGCTGTGGGTCGTTTTACAGTGTTATTTTGTGAGGTGGAAAGGGGGTGTTTCATTTCGGGGTCACATTATTTATATGTAACAGCAAGCCCAGTTCTGAAAATAGCCACTTCACCCATCAGAGAGGAAGGCATTTTTACTTGTGAGTGTTTGTATATATATAGAAGGAGTGAGACAGGGTTGTCTTTTTGTTGCTGCTGCTGCTGTTGTTGTTCTTGTTGTTGTTGTTGTTGTTGGCTATTGTTGCTTATTTTTGAAAACAGTGCGTCTTATTGCTTGCTATTTTTGTTGTGTTTTGTTTGTTTATTGTTATTGTTGTTATTGCTGTTGTCATATCTTTTATTCTTGCTATGGTTGTTCTTAATAGTTGCTATTATTATTGTTCTTGTTGTTATTGTTGTCAATGTTGTTGTTGTTGCTGTTGTTGTTGTTACCGCTGCTGTTGATGTTGTTGTTGTTGTTGTTCCTTTTTCTTGCTACAATTGCTTGTTTTTCTTGTTACTATTGTTTTTTATTGTTGTCATTGTTGTTGTTGCTGCTATTGTGTTGTCGTTTTTTTATTTAAACTGCCATTATTATTACTGCCTTATTTATCACTAAAGTTGTTGTTGTTGTTGTTGTGGTCTTTATATCACATTTTTCTTTCACTTTCCATTAGCCCATATATACATATGTATATCCATGTGCCTGCATGTGTTCTTGCTTGTGTGTAGCCATACGTTTGTGTGTCTATACACATGCATATATGCGTATATAAGGGAGTGAGGTGTATGCATATATCTCCTTGTCAGTGTAACAAGCATGAAAGAATGAAGTAAATATCAAAATATTTTATTTCTATAATGTGTTTATCATTTAGTATGCAAAGGAATGATATTTCAGAATGCAATTGCAAGTCCCTGTACCATCACCACCACAAATTATATTACCATTCACAGTGACATGAAGAAACAAAAACTGCAGAAAGTATTTCTTCCTGAAATGGGTCTTTATTGTCAGAATAAACATTGTATTGATCAGGTTCTCTATTAATTATCTACTAAGTAGCTTTCATTAATCACTGGAAACCACATTTTATTAATTAGCTTTTGTGATTACAAAATACACTTAATTAATTTACATACATAGTGAGAAGAAATAATTTATCGTTGTCCAGCCTTCATAGTCAGAGCATGTAAAAGATATATTAATCAGCATTTATAATCAGAAGAAACACTTTCTTGAGTAGTGTTCAATATCAGAAAAAAAGAAAAGTAAATGAGATATCAACTAATTGATTAACAAGCATTCGTAGTTCCAATAAACAGTTCATTGTCTAGTTTTTACAGATTTATTAACTCTATTTCAAAATCATAAAGCTATCACTTGATAACCTGAGCCATTAGCCTTCACAGTAATAGGAACCAATTCATTGGCTATTCTTCCATACTTTACAGGAAAATACATTGACCGGCCTTCACAGTTACAAAAATGCAAATCCTTAACTGTTGTTCACAGTTATAGAGAACATACAAAGGGTGCTGATAAGTTTCTGGCTTTGGGTAAGAGAAAATACAAGAGAATCAGTAAATTATGATTCTATTCACCATCTTACATGTGTGTGTGGTTGTGTATTCATATGTATGCAGGATTGCTGAAAAGTTCCTGGCTTTGGGTAAATGAGAATACAGGAGGATCAGTTAATCATGATTTTATTCAACATATTTCTCTCTCAGATTCACACACTTATTACAACAGTCCTTCGGTTTTTCTAAACCCTATAAAGGAACTGACCATGTTTGGAATGCCTTTGTTTATAAATTTGTTTGACCATTGCTGACCTGGGGTTAAAGAACAACAACAACTGTGGGTTTTAAGATTTAATTTTATTCTCATGCAGTCTGTAGTTTTGGTACCTTAGCCATTGAGCCTCTTAAGTACAAGATTCAAAGAATAGATTAGATGAATTGAAGATTAAATGAATAGAATAAAAGAATATGGGATTGTCATCATTGTAGATTACAAATGAACATCTTCACGACTTATGAACATTATTTTTCTCAGGCCCAATATCTTTACCAGAGATCAATAATGAATAAATTTATTTAGCCATTTCAGATCAATACAAGCAAGAAATTACCATTATTATCATCATCATCACCATTATCATCATCATTCTTCTTCTTCTTCTTCTTATTATTATTATTATTATTATTATTATTATCATTATTATTACTATTATCATCACCATCATTATTGTTATTACTATTCAAGGCGATGAGCTGGCAGAATCATTAGCACAAGGATGGAATGGTTACCTGTATTTCGCCCATTGCTACATTCTAAGTTCAAATTCCACCAAGGTTGACTTTGCCTTTCACCTTTGTGGGATCAATAGATTAAGTACCAGTGAAATACAGGGGCTGATATAATCGACTAATCCTCTCTCACCAAATTTCAGGCCTTGTGCCTTTAGTAGAAAGGATCATTATTATTATTATTATTATTATTATTATTATTATAACTACTGCTTCTACTGAAACTGCTACTACTACTACTACAACTTTTTTATTATATTTTTATTCATGCACCCTTTTAAAGCCTAGCCAGGCTCATGGACCTGGTTTCCCAGTTTCTATGGCGTATGTGTTCCCTCCAGCTGGATGGGATGCCAGTCCATCGCAGAATTACTCAAGAAATGGGAAGAAAGAGTGAGAGAAAGTTGGGGGCGAAAGAGTACAACACGGGTCACCACAACCCCCTGCTGGAGCCTCGTGGAGCTTTAGGTGTTTTCGCTCAATAAACACATACAACGCCCGGTCTGGGAATTGTAACCGCAATCCTCCGACCTCGAATCCACTACCCTAACCACTGGGCCATTGCGCTACTACTACTACTATTATTTTGCTTATTATTATTATTGTTGTTGTTGTTAGAGCAGTGAGCTGGCAGAATCATTAGCACAAAATGCTTAGCAGTATTTCGTCTGTCGCTACGGTCTGAGGTCAACTTTACCTTTCATCCTTTCGAGGTTGATAGATTAAGTACCAGTTATGCACTGGGGTCGATGTAATCGATCACCCCCCTCCCCAAAATTTCAAGCCTTGTGCCTATAGTAGAAAGGATTATTATTGTTGTTGCTACAAGGTAATGAGCTGACAGAACCGTCAGCACACTAGGCAAAAGGCTTAGTGGCATTTCATCCGTCTTTATGTTCTGAGTTCAAATTCCATCAAGGTCTGCTTTGTCTTTCATTCTTTCATGGTCGACGAAATAGGTACCAGCTGAACACTGGGGTTGACATAATCGACTTAACTCCACCTCAACTAAAATTACTGGCTTTGAGTCAAAATATGAAACCATTATTATTTTGTTATTATTATTGTCACAGTTCTTGTTAATGCTCTTATTGATCATTAATATTGATTTCAAATATTGGCATAAGGCTAGCAATTTCAGAGGAGGGGGGTAAGTGGATAACATCGGTCCCCAATATTCAACTGGAACTTATTTTATCGACCCTGAAAGGATGAAAGGCAAAGCTGACTCCAACAGAATTTGAACTTGGAGCTGGACAAATTGCAGCAAAGCATTTTGCCCAGCATGTTAACAATTATGCCAGCTTGCCACCTTATAATTAAGCATTGATATTAATAGTCATTATTCTTTGACTAATTATTAGTGGAAAATTCCACTAGGAAAAAAGTAGGTAGACAGTAAGGTGGTAATAGTAGTGAAGTACTGGACTAAATGTTTTGCCCTGTTTAGTTTCATCCTTCGACATTCTGTGTTCAAATCTTATCATGAGGGAGGGGACCATCACTGATTCCCTCCTCCTTAGAAAAATGGGTTAATAATTACTGAATTACCTGTTTCTTTATTAAGTTCTTATTTTCTCTTATTTTGCTACTGATGAGTCCTCTTTGACAACTCAGATTCTTAAAATGAATTTATTGTCTTTATGTATGAAACGATCATCTAGAGAATTGAATAAATATTTTATCCCATATTAACGTCTAATCTCCTCCATTTATGAAAAATATGATTGAATTTACTCATTTACTCTTTTACTTGTTTCAGTCATTTGACTGTGGCCATGCTGGAGCACTGCCTTTAGTCGAGCAAATCGCCCCCAGGACTTATTCTTTGTAAGCCTAATACTTATTCTATCGGCCACTTTTGCCAAACCGCTAAGTTACGGGGACCTAAACACACCAGCATTGGTTGTCAAATGATGTTAGGGGAACAAACACAGACAGACAAACATACACACGTACATACATATATACAACGGGCTTCTTTCAGCTTCCGTCTACCAAATCCACCCACAAGGCTTTGGTCGGCCCGAGGTTATAGTAGAAGACACTTGCCCAAGGTACCATGCAGTGGGACTGAACCAGGAACCATGTGGTTGGTAAGCAAGCTACTTACCACGCAGCCACTCCTACGCCTTTTGTTGAACTTCGTTCTATAATTTAAATCATATTCTTAATATATACATTGTGTGTGTGTGTGTGTACACAACAGGCTTCTTTCAGTTTCCGTCTACCAAATCCACTTACCACTTACCACTTACCAGATCCACTTACAAGGTTTTGGTTGACCCAAGGCTATAGTAGAAGACACTTGCCCAAGGTTCCACACAGTGGGACTGAACCTAGAACCATATGGTTGGGAAAAAAAGCTTCTTATCACACAGCCATGCATGCTTGTCTCACCCTTTCGCACAGGGTTTTTTTAGTATTTTCTGTTTCTCTCTCTCTATGCTAGTCACACCCTTTTTCTCTGTCTATCTCTAACCTCTCCCCACCACTTCCAATTTATTCTCCCTCCTTCTCTCTCTCTCTCTCTCTCTTTCTCTCTTTCTCTATTTTTCTTCTCTTTCTGTATGTATGTGTATGTGTGTGTATGTATTGCTCTGGAGCTCTCTGTACTTTTGAGCATCTATCTGTCTCCAAGCGTCCCCACACCCTACTACCCCCAGTTTTCAATACACCACCATCGCCACCACCCTGTTTCTCCTACCCAGGTGTTAAATATGTCTATTTTATCTCACACCTGACAATCAAGAGAATTAAAATAATTTAATGTACAAAATTGAGCTTCATTGATTTATTTTCTTTCTAATAAAGCACTTCTGGATGGTGGTGGTGGTGGTGGTGGTGCTGGTGCTGGTGCTGATGATGGTGAAAGGAGGTGAAAATGGTGGTTGTGCTGAGGGACCATAGTAGGAGGATGATCATCACAAGTGATGTAGAATAGTCAATGTAGTGAATTTATTGGTTATATATGTGATGGAGTAGGTGGTGGTGGTGGTGTAGGTGGTGGTGGTGGTGAGGGTGGTAGTGGTGGTGGTGAGGGTGGTAGTGGTGGTGGTGAGGGTGGTGGCGGCAGCGGTGGTAACAGCAGCGG
>NC_068984.1:80796684-80799675 GCF_001194135.2 Octopus bimaculoides
GGGGTCAGTGGTGGTGGAGCTGGGGGCAGTGATAGCGGCAGCAGTAGTAGCAGCAGCAGTGGTAACAGCAGTGGTCGTGATCGTGGCAGTGGTGATGGTTGTGGTGGTGGTTGTGGTCGTGGTGGTTGTGGTGGTGGTGGTTTTGTGATCATCCCACTTAATTGTGACTTGTAGATCTATCCAGATGCTAAAATAAATATGTCATCTCATCAACATTGTCATCAGCATCATCAGCATCACCACCACCATTAGCAACAGCAGCATCATTATTATAATCATAGCCACTACCACCACCACCACCACCATCATCATCATCATCATCACCACTACTTCCACTACCACCACCGTCACCACTACCGCTGCTGCTACCACTACTGCTACCATCACTGCCACCACCACTGCTATCATCATCATCATTGTTTTAATGGGTCACATTTTCCATGCTGACATATTTTGCAATATTTATAAGATATTTCAATATCTGTAATTTCACAATCAAGCACAATCTACAATTTCCAGCACCATAAGTGTATCAAGTTGCTCTTTCTACCATGTTCTTATTTCAGTACAGGGACTTGCTCAGTTTTTCAAAGAAGTTGGGACAAAGAACCAGGGGTAACTCAGTCCTTTGATCTGGCACTTTGTCCGTTACGACCCGACAAGGGTTCCAGTTGGTCTGATCAACAGAACAGCCTGCTCATAAAATTAACATGCAAGTGGCTGAGCACTCCACAGATATTTGTACCTTTAATGTAGTCCTCAAGGATATTCAGTGTGACACAGGATCTGATAAGGTTTGTGTGGCTTAGTGGTTAGGGGTATTCAGTTCACAATTCTAAGGTCATGAGTTCAATTCCTGGTGGTGCATTGTGTCCTTGAGCAAGTCACTTTATTTCACACTGCTCCAGTCCACTCAGCTGGCAAAATTGAGTAGTACCTATAGTTTAAAATGGGTCCGCTATGTCACATTTTGTGCCATGCTGAAGCTCTCTAAGTATTACGTAAAACCTTTAGCATTTGGATTACTCTGTCAAATAGAATTCTTATTTATTCTTATTCTTTTGAATTAATTATGTATTGGGTTGTCCGCAAAGTTCGTGCCAATTTATAGTAGCTTACCTTTCGACTTATTTGCCATGAAACCACCTCAATTCTGGGAAGAGGGTATTTTCAAGTTAAAGGATAGATGGAGACGCATTGTGCAACAAAATGGTTCATATTTGGTTGATTAAAAATGTAATGGCAAGTATTTATTGACCTTTTTCTTTCCTTTAAAAATAAGCACGAACTTTCCGAACAACCCAATATTATCTTGTAACTTTGAGATTTCAATGACAAAATTGTTTATTTTCAAAGTATTTATTTTATAAAGTAAGTATGAGAGGCCAGATTTGGCCAGCTTGAACATAAAACAGGTAGAATATTTTGGTCGGATATGGCTGGTTTAAATGTTAAAGGCTTAAGAGTGAACATGTCTGCAGAGTATTCAGCCACTTGCACATTAATTTCATGAGCAGGCTGTTCCACTAATTGGAGCAATTGGCATTGATTGGAGCAATTACTCATCATCGTAACTGATGTTGCTCAATATATATATTATCACTTTATATTTGATTTCATGAAACTTTTCAAACTCAATAAAGAAACCACCATATATGGATCGTCATCTGTGTCTGCTTTCTATGCTGGCATGGGTTAGACAGTTTGACTGAAAACTGGTAAGCTGGAGAGCTGCACCAGGTTCCAGTCTGATTTGGCAAGGTTTCTACTACTGGATGCCCTTCCTAGTGCCAACCACTCCAAGAGTGTAATGGGTGCTTTTTACATGCCACCAGCATGGGTACCAGTTACATATCACCAGCATCAGCTACAACTACGACCTCACTTGGCTTCACAGGTCTTCTCAAGCATGGTATATTGCCTAAGGTTTCAGCCACTTTTCACTGCATCTGTGAGACCCAAAATTTGAAGGATGCTTTTTATGTGCCACTGTTATGGGTGCCAGTTAAGTGACGATAGCATTGATCACGACTATGATTTCATTTAGCTTGACAGGTCTTCTCAAGCACATCATATCACCCAACACTCTGACACGAGAGCCGGTTACATGACACTGGCATCAGCCACAACTGTGATTTCACTTGGCTTGACGGGTCTTCTCAAGTGCGGCTTATCACCAAAGGTCTCAGTCACTTGTCATTGCTTCTGCAAGGCTGGGTAAGAATATAAAAGAGATTTGATATAAACATCACCATGAGCACCAGCCTAATATTTGACAGCATTTTAGACATTAGACAAGATTTGACCACAAACATCACTTTTGAGAAAGCTAAATGAGGAAACCATATACATATGTAAGTGTTCCAACCACACTCGTAATTAAAAACCTTGTAGATGTCATGAGTAGTATCTCTGACAGAAATATTTCTAACTGGGTTGCCTTTACTATAACATTGCAATAACAAAAAGTGGCTTTAACAAATACACTGATATGCAAGACTCTCCTTTTCATGTCAGAATTATGAAGAAAAAAGGAATTTGATTCAATCCACCGGTCAATGTGAATGTAGCACCCAACACTGCCAGAAATGGTGTGTGTGTGTGTGTGTGTGTGTGTGTGTGTGTGTGTACAATCCTGGTTTTGCTACTTCTGCACTTTTTATTGTAGCTGTTGCAGTTGTTGTTGCCATCATTGATGCAACAACCATACCAAGTGATGGTTTTGTTTAGCCCCAGGTCAGCTCTGACCATGTAGACATATAATCAAAAGGCATTTCAATTATGACCATCCATATCAATTCGTTTCCAGGCATAGTGCATCTAGGACCATAACATCTAATGTGTCCTAATTTTCTATTTTTAGATTGCAAATAGTAAGCTGAGGAAGATTTAGGTGCTATTTCTAACAGATTGAATAACCACATATACATATTATTGCTGCTGTTGATGACGTTGCTGCTGCTGCTGCTGTTGTTGTTGTTGTTGTTGTTG
>NC_068984.1:80799804-80800284 GCF_001194135.2 Octopus bimaculoides
CTATTGTTGTTTGTTGTTTTTTATTGCTGTTGCTGTTGTTGATTATAAAATATACATAATGTTTAATTTCAAAAATAAAGAGACTGAATATATTTTCCCACATCAAGCGCTGTGTGAGTGGAATGGTTCAGGGTTGTGTAGCTGGCTGTAATTTAGTTAATCAAAATTTAACCAATCAAAATTCAACCAATCAACGTTTAGCCAATCAGAAATTCAACCAGTCAAAAGTGAGGTAACTATTTTGTAGGTCAATTACATTTCAATTTGATTTCTGCCGTAGAAAATTGGAAAAGAGTCAAGCTGATAAAATTGTTTAAAATGAGGGGAAAATGCATATAAACATGTGCACTCTCTTCTCACATGTAAACACACATGCATACACATGCACAAATAACATAAATAAACATGTGTGTGTATATGTGTGTGTGTAGTGGGATAAAGAGAGAGGAAAGGAGATGTATAAACACATGCACATATATA
>NC_068984.1:80800867-80807944 GCF_001194135.2 Octopus bimaculoides
ATTGTCAAATGGTTAAGAAAACTTGGTTTGCAGTTTCAAGCTACTGATTTCAATTCTGTTGCACAGAAGCATCATTAAACCCATAAATTATGCATAGAACTGGGCAAATGGAAACTGTAATGAAGCTCATTGATTAGAATATACTTTTAATTTCTTTAAATCTATTCTCACTTGCAGGATCATTTAGTTTCCATCTCTTCCAACTCCTTGTAGCCCTTTGTTTCTCTGTCAATGACATTTCTGTGTGTGTGTGTGCATGTGTGCGCGCACGCATGCACATGCATGTTTGCATGCAAGCAAGTGTGTGTATATGTATGTGTGCATGTGTATGTGTGTGACAGAATTAGGTACATGCTGATGCCAGACCCTAAGCATCACCAGAAAGTGTTATGATTCACACCACCCTTTTCTTTAAGTGTTAAAACTTGAGTAGGTAAGATTTACCTTAGCTTAGTAGACAAGCACTTCCTTCATACAAATAGGTTCACCAAAATATTTAATAGATTCAGACTGAGAATTTCCTTTAGCAGTGCACCCAAGGTAAAAAAGGTTTTAGTAGGTAGGCCCACAACTGAGATAGAGGCAGGATGCTCATATATGGGTAACACAACTTGTCCACTGAATGGCCACTGTAATACAGAGACTATCATATACAAGGCAGAGGTAACAGCAATAGGACCAAATGGGCATCCAAACGTGCAAAGAACAGTTTTGGAAGAGATCAGTTTTGGCATGTTTTTTTCTACAACTGGATGCCATTTCAAATGCTAACCATTTAACAGTGTGGACTGGATGCTTTCTACCTGGCACCAGCACTGGCAGGGTTACCAAGTAACTTGTAAGACAAAGATCCTTTGAGAAAGGATGGAGCATTGGAGAAGGTGATCTTATGCCAGATAATGAAAGGTTAGAGTGTGACAGAGAGACTGAAACAGGTGTCTTGCTGTAGAGGAGATACACGGCTACTCTGTCAGAGAGAGAGAGAGAGAGAGAGAGACACACACACACACACACAAATGTAGGCGTAGAGATGGAGGGAGGGCAGGAGAGGGAGAGAGAGTGGGGAGAGTGATCAAGATTAAGGCCAGGAACAGGTGTGTTGCTGTAGATGAGATACATGGCTAACCAGTCAAAGGTAGAGAGCAAGAGAAATAGAGAGAGAGTGCAAGAGAGAGCAGGAGAGAGATGGCAGTGAAGTACCAGGGTATGCTCACAAGGAATGGGATTAGAGTATAAATGGGATGGTAGAGTAGAGCAAGGGAGAGATGAATGGTGGCAAAGTGCCCTCAAGATATGGGGGGTCAGAATAAAAATGACAGGGTATTGCCAAAGGTGCATGAGTAGGGAGTGGAAACTTCACATGACTGCAAAGAGTGTTGGGATGCAAAGAGTGCAGTGACTGGTAAAATCTGGACATATAGAGGGGATGGGGGACAACAGGATGACAATGATACAGTGAGCAGGGCAGTAAGGACAGGATTAGGGAACAAGTAATAAGCATAAGCACTGTGCATGGAAAGAGGAAATGTGAAGGAGAGGAAAGATGTAGCTTGGTTTGTTGAGGCAGGATGTGAAAAAAGGTTTACTGTTACATGTGGGTGGAACCCACAGTGCTTCTAGAACACAGTTTTGGTGAAGTGGGTGGTCTTCTCAAGAACCTCATATAGCCAGATATCTTGGTCTATTGTCATCTCCTCCATGAGGCCCAACATCCTGAGATCAGTCAGACCTCACCATTTCATCCCATGTCTTTCTTGGTCTCCCTCTTCCACGGGTGCCATCCACTCTCAGTGATCAGCACTTCTTTATACATATGCATGTCTTCATTCATATGCATTGCATGTCCAAACAAATGTAAACTTCTTACTTGCATGCAGCATCTGATTACTCTTATGCCCAACTTTTCTCTCAACACATTTGTACTTCATCTGTGCACACCAATGTTACACATCAAATTCAGCATACTACCTTCATTCCTCTCTAGTCTATGCATGTCTTCTGCATTCAGAATTCATGTCTCACTACTATGGAGTATAGCCGTTCATACACAAACATCATACAATCTACCTTTCACTCTGAGAGAGAGAGTCCTTTTATTGCCAAGGTAATACCTCTCTGAAACTTCCTCCATATTATTCTTATTCTAGAAACAATACTTTCAGAACATCCTCTACCATTGCTAATTTGGTCACCCAAGTAACAGAAACTATCCAGAACCTCTGGGTGTTTAATAGAGCCTAATTTCTGTGTGCTCTTAGTGCTTATTGTTCCTGCACATCTGCCACATATGAAGACAACTTTATCTGTTAATCTACCTCTTATGTGTCCATAGTACTTTTCTACATACTGAGCAGGGCCATTTACCTGATGGCAAGAGAATCTTATCTGCTTTCTTGCTAACAACAACTTTTGTCTTCACTAGGTTAACTTTAAAGTTAACCAGGTTTGCTTCCATACCTGGAATTTCTTCTCCAATTCTGCTACAGATTCTGCAATAAAGGCATGGTCATCAGCATATAATAGTTCCAATGGGCAAATTATAACAAGAAATTTAGTAAAATAACTTAGTTATCATTCAGCTAGTGTTAAGAACATAAACTGTGACTAAGGTTTGGTGGAAGATTTTAATTCAAAACTTATGAAAACAAGACATTTGTACTCAGTGCCAGAGCCGGTTTCAGCCAGGTTGGTAACGAAAGGGTACTTCTCCACTTGTTTCTGTGATGTTCCACTAACATGCAAAGTGCACTGGAATGAGTTTCTTAAGAGGTCCAATGTCTCAGTTTTTGTAACACTGATTTTCATCCCTGCCTTGCAGCACTTGGCAGTGAATCCAAATTTGGCTGCTAGAGATCCAATTTTTTTTGTTGTACTGAAATATTTGCAGTAACAAATTATGTTATAAAGAGACTCTTTTACGGTTATTTCATCGATATTGTGGCTGGAGAGAGAAAAATAATTTTCATTAAACTGAAAAATTTGTTATTGGTTCTTGTTATATTGCCACAGAATTTCACCTGTTTGTGTGTGTGTTCACATATATCATCATCGTCATTTGCTGTCGTCGTCATCATTGTCATCATCACCATCGTCATCATCATCATCGTCGTCATCATCATCATCATTGCCTACTGCTATCATCACCATCATCATAATTGTCATCGTCGCTGTCACTGTAATCATCACCATAATCGTCGTCTTCGTCACTGCAACCGTCATCATCATCATCATCATAATCATTGTCGCCGTCGTCACCATAATCATTGTCGTTGTCATCATCATCATCATCATCATCATCCAACATTCATGTTCCATGGGCTACATGGTTTGACAAGGATCCAATGAGTTAAGGATTGCATTGAGATCCCATGTCTACAGCTGTCTGCCCTTTCTAATGCTAATCACTTTATACAGTGTACACACAGGTACACACAGGGTGCTTTCTTTCATGATACCAATGCTACTGAGACCACCATGGAGCTTGTAGCTCGCAAGTCAACAAACCCAAGGAGGGAGGATGTTGCGTCTTTATGTTAGATGGGGGTTAAGATATGAGGGATGGGGCCAGGGTATAGCAGGTACTTATTGTAGAGGCTACCCTCATATGGCTTAGTGTAGTTTTTAATGTTGATATCAAATATACAATTAGTTTTTTGAAATCAGGTACAGTTTTCAAGATGAGAAAGTTTTGGGGTTTTAGCTCATGCATTATATAGAAATTCCAATTAATGACGTGTATGCATGTATTTCATTTACATCATGGAAACATACCTTTAAAATAAACTACATTATTCATTGCTGCATAGTTCAGATGCAATAATCCATCATCTTAAATTAACCAATCAAGATTTGTCCGATGAAATAGGTACTTCAACATTTCAAATTGTCCAGTCATAATTGTTCTGGAGCAGCGTCTGAGGAAGATGGTGAAAAATTTCACCAGGACATTTGTGCTATGGAGAAATGGTACTGGAATGACAGTATGTTGGCTGACTACTGCTGGACACTTTACTGTGATCAACCAGATCAGGAACACTACAGGAAATCGAAATCACAATGTTTCTAATATTTTTTTTCTTTGTTTGTTTTGTCTGACCCATTTTTTGTGTATTCACTCTTTGTAGAATGATATCGATGAATTTTAACTCAATAAACTCATTTACTTTCTAAAAATTATATGTCCTTATTTATTATGTTAATGATTTCATATATACAAATATGTAAATATTTGCATGTATCTATTGAAAAACTGATACATGCTGCATATAAATGGAGAGAAATTTTGAAATCAGCATGAAAAATTAGTCTTAAAAAGCTGGTTTGCATTCATAATGAGTATAATACATTAAATTGTGTTGACCAGTGTAATTAGATGTTTATAAATCATTTGACACCAAATAATTTACAAACATTTAACTAAGTGGAAAAATTATCAGAAAAGCCATTTTTATTAATTTTTTTTAAATGTATACATATGTGCATACAAACACATACATACATACATACATATATATGTATATATATATATATAGATAGATAGATAGATAGATAGATAGATAGATAGATAGATAGATAGATGTACATACACATACATATACATTGGTTTTCAATATTTCTAGGATCACTATCACTACTCGACTTCCAACTGAAAATAACAGAAGAAGGAGAGATCCATACTGAGTTCTACAGGATAGCAACCAGTAGAGATATGTTTGTCCAGTACAGTTCAGCACTTCCAGTCAGTACCAAAATAGGATAAGCCTGAAATTAACTTGCACGCATCCAGTGCAGCAGCACAGAGGACAAGGTGACCCACACTACACACTTCCAAGAAATACTGAAAATCAAAGGGTACCCTATATCCATTGTAAATTGGCTTAAGTACCCAAGATGACCAACACGCCAAACAGAAAGAAAACCCAGCAACACATGCTTCCTTAAAATACTCCATTTTAGTGAGAGGGTAACTACAGCCATCCGAAGAGCCATAAGAAGAGGACTAAACTTACAACTAGCCCACTCCAGCCCCTCTCTGAGAAGACACCTCGCAAAGAATCAAGCAAGGGACAGCAATCAATGCACACAAGCAAACTGTCCCATTTGTGATACAGACTTATGCCAACGGGTAAATGTTGTGTATAGAATACAATGTAACAAATGCAACAAGTTTTATGTGGGTAGCACAAGACCATTACACGTTCGTATGAAAGAACATCTGAACATGAGAGCCTCCTCCTTCAGAAAACATCTAGACAGATGCCAGAAAATCGACAAAAGCATAGCAGTCACAATTGAGGCCAATAAAAGAAATTTAGGTAATTTAAGAATTGAGGAAGCTATGTTCATACACAGACTAGGACTTAAATTAACAACAGGCTGCAGGTTGGTAATCGATAAATTGGTTAGCCACAGCTGGATGTGTGTAGGTTCATTTTTGATAACATGCTCATGTATTATTTATAAAAAAAAAAAGAGAAGGAGAAAAACTGTACATATAATACATAACTTAGAAGCTTATTTGTTTGTGGTTTAGTAACATAAACATAAAAGGAAATACAATAGTAGAGATGGAAACACACACTCAGAATTGCTGAAGCATGGAATTAACTACCCACATCAATTGTTAACTGTCAACTGTTAACTTTTTTGTTAACTGTTAACAACTGTTAACAATTGTTAACTTTTTTGTTTGTTTGTTTTAAAGACTTATTCATTGTTTACTTGCTGACATAATATTCTGTGTACTGTTCAAGCAGTTTTGGTTACTTTTTCTGAAGGGTTGTAGTTACACTTGAGCCCTGTATACAATAAGTTTGTTATTATAAAAGTATTTTAAGGCAGCGAGCTGGCAGAAATATCAGCATGCCAGGTGAAATGCTTAGCGGTATTTCATTTGTCTTTACGTTCTGAGTTCAAATTCCACCGAGGTCGACTTTGCTTTTCATCCTTTTGAGGTCAATAGATTAAGTACCAGTTGCATACTGGAGTCAATCTAATTGACTAGCCCCTCCCCCAAAATTTTGAGCCTTGTGCCTAGAGTAGAAAAGATATATTAGTATTTTAAGGCAGCGAGCTGGCAGAAATATCAGCATGCCAGGTGAAATGCTTAGCGGTATTTCGTCTGTCTTTATGTTCTGAGTTCAAATTCTTCTGAGGTCGACTTTGCCTTTCATCCTTTCAGGACTGATAAATTAAGTACCAGTTGCATGCTGGGGTCGATCTAATTGAATGGCCCCCTCCCCAAAAATTTCAGGCTTTGTGCTTAGAGTAGAAAAGAATATATTATTTCATGACATAAGGAGAGTGGATATGAGGTAAAGAGAAAGAAAGGAGTAAAGAGAGAGAGAGAGAGAGAGAGAGAGTAACTGAAAGACAGATGGATATTGACAAAGAAAGATAGGAAAAAACAGACAGACAGAAAGAAAGAAAGAAAGAAAGATAATCTGGAGGCACACATGTACATATAAAATGATCACCAGGTAAGAAGATTATTGGATGAATATGAAGGTAGATAGTTGGATAGAGTGAGGAATGGATGCATGCATGCACATGTATAAATGTTAATGTGACAAGAGAGAGAGAAAGACAGAGAGAGACAGACAGAGAGAGACAGACAGAGAAAGAAAGACAGACAGACAGACAGAGAGACAGACAGAGAGAGACAGACAGAGAGAGACAGACAGAGACTGACAGAAAGAGAAAGGGAAAGAGAGAGAAAGAAAGAGGGTGAGGGAGAAAGAGAGAGAGTGAAAGAAAGAAAGACAGAGCCTGTGTATGTGCGCGTGTGCAACGTTTGTGGGTTGTGTGTGTGATGTTGTGTCCATGTATGTTATATTTTTAAGCCAACCATCTCACACGGACTTCCCTACCTGCACGGGCAGGCGTGGCTGTGTGGTAAGAAGTTTGTTTCCCAACCACATGGTTCCGGGTTCAGTTCCACAGCATGACACCTTGGGCAAGTGTCTTCTACTATAGCCTTGGGTCAACCAAAGCCTTGTGAGTGGATTTGGTAGACAGAAACTGAGAGAAGCCCGTCGTATATATATATATATACATATATATATATATACATATATA
>NC_068984.1:80808532-80809484 GCF_001194135.2 Octopus bimaculoides
ATATATATATATATGAGTGTGTTTGTGTTTGTCCCCCACCGCCGCCATCGCTTGACAGCCGATGCTGGTGTGTTTATGTCCCTGTATGTTAACGGTTCGGCAAAGATACCGATAGAATAAATACTAGGTTTTAAAAAAATAAGTCCTGGGATCGATTTCTTCGACTATTACCCTTCAAAGCGGTGCTCCAGTATGGCCGCAGTCAAATGACCGAAAAAAGTAAAAGAATAAAATAGATTATGCAGCGCGGAATTTTGTCAATAAACAGGTCGCGGTCTGATAGCGACGAAAATATTTTGGCAAATTAGATTTAAATGTTGAAGTGAATCTAACGGTTTTCGTGTGTTTCTTATAAACACCTTCCACGCTGCAATAAAATATATTTACATATTATGAATTACCATACGAGATAACTCCCATTCCTTTAAGAGAGTTATCTCCCTTGAAAAGAGAAACCTGATCAAACTTTAAAAACTTCTGATGTTTTATGTGGACTTTTGTCTGCATTGGAACTTGTTCTTATCTGTATTGGTCTACTTGTTCAGCGTATGTTGGAAATAGTAATGTTGAAATTTGGAAGCATTGAGTTTGGAAAAGTTTATGTAAGTATTTTTAATCGTCTGGTTTAAAAATAGTATGCATCCTCTGTATACAATGTAATTAAATTGGAACAAAAGTCTGTACAGCTTTTCAATTGGTGGCGTTTAAACAGGTGACTTTGTTTTGTGCGTGATGGAAGCATGTTGTTGTTGGCACTCCGTCGCTTACGACGCCGAGGGTTCCAGTTGATCTGATCAACGGAACAGCCTGCTCGTGAAATTAACGTGCAAGTGGTTGAGCACTCCACAGACACGTGTACCCTTAACGTAGTTCTCGGGGATATTCAGCGTGACACAGAGTGACAAGGCTACAACAAAAACAGGAAGTAAGAGTGAGAGTGAGAGAAAGTTGT
>NC_068984.1:80810705-80811902 GCF_001194135.2 Octopus bimaculoides
AACAAGAGAGACAGAGACAGGCAGAAACAAGGAAAATGCTCCTTGTATTTGAATACTATGCCAATATTCTTTTAAAAAACTTTTCTTTTAATTTTCAGTATTGTTTTCTTCACTTTTCTTCTCTTCTTCGTTTTCCTTCTCGGAACATCTTGCTTTCATGTGCCCTTCTTTGCCGCATAGGAAGCATGTTGGTGGTCTTCCTTCTACTGTTATTCGAAGTCTTGTGTCTTCCGGGAGTGCTATTTCCTCCGCTACACTATGCAAGTCCTCCAAAGACAACTGCATGGTCACTTCGACGCCATATCCCCACCAATTGACCTTTTGGGTCCTCATTATCTTGAGGATCTCCGCCCCATCCTTCATATCGTGCATTATGGCTGCCACCAGCCATTCTTCCTCGATTTCACGGGGCACTCTTCCAACTCTCACTCTGGCAACGTGTTTGCCACAGTACGTTGGAAGTAGTATCCATTTCGGTGTCCATAACGGGTCCGTGGAATGGTTTATGGCATCTTCTTCGTTGCCAACCCTTACTTCCACTGAGCCATACTTTCTTCCACGTGTATAGAATGTGATCAATTTTTTAACTTTTTCGAGATATTCCTCTATTTCTTCTGTTGGGCAAACTCTATCTTGTTCAAGGACGTAGACAACATTCTGTATACTACCATCCTCTTCGCTATGTTGTTCATCAGTTTTTCTGGGGGAATCAGCTTTAGACTGGCTCCCGACTTTTTTACGAATTTTCTTCCTTCATTCCACTTTCTTGTGTCAATTTCTATTTCCTGCACTTCCAGGGTATTGGCATTTATTCTTTGGGTTGTTGCTGATGCATAACTTTGTCTATTCTCCATCTGTCTTCCTTTCTCCACTTCTCCCGTAGATGGGGAATATACAGATGCAAACAAAACAGTGACTAAAATTCAACAATTTAAACAATTCAACGAATCTTGGTTCACCCACGCGGGGAGACCTACAACAAACATACAACATCAGTGTGATTCGAACTCACGTCGAAGAAATCACTACCAACTCCCATGAGTGGCAATCACCAGTTGGCGATGTGAAGTGCTTCCCAATGCAAATATATATATCCTTATTTCCAGTGATGAAAAGTCACTGATCTTGAAAAGGTGTAAACAAACACTAATAAATCTCTGAGCGAGGTATAAACAGTAGCTGCACAACATCATGAAG
>NC_068984.1:80811913-80812660 GCF_001194135.2 Octopus bimaculoides
CTTAAATGTGGCTAACCCTTAAGGGTGGATGCTACTGTAGCTTGTAGCCACAGGGGGACACCTCCTCCAGCTGGCTATTGACACACTTTCTGTGACCTATCAGTAGTTTCAAAGTGCCAAATATACTTCACGATGTCGTGCAGCTACTGTTTATACCTCGCTCAGAGATTTATCTACCTTGTTTATCTACCTTGTTTACACTTTTTCGAGATCAGTGACATTTTGTCACTGGAAAAAGGATATATATATTTGCATTGGGAACCACTTCACATCGACAACCGGTGATTGTCACATGCTGATGACGGGTCAATACCCAGAAACCCGGGTCCGTGTGTATCACGTCAGGCTGAAGATGGGAAGGATGGCTTCCCTTTGCAAATACTGATAGGGCACAGAAAGTGTGTCAATAGTCACCTATCTCAATACCTATTCCCCTCTGAGCCGATGCGTGCTTGTCTTGCAAATTACTTGGTGACTACGCTGGTGCTGGTGCTACGTAAAAAGCACCCAGTACATTTCGTAAAGTGGTTAGTGTTAAGAAGGGCATCTAGCGGTAGAAACCATATGAAAGATATCAATAGAGCTTGGTACAGACCCCTAGCTTGCCAGCACCTGTCAAACCGTCTGACCCATGCTGCATAGAAAATGGGCGTTAAATGATAATGATGATGATTTTGATGATAATGATGGTGTATATGTATATATATATATATATATATATATATATATATATATATATATATATAT
>NC_068984.1:80814386-80820143 GCF_001194135.2 Octopus bimaculoides
TATATATATATATATATATATATATATATATATACAAGCTTGCAAATAACTCTTTTTAAGTCAGTGGGATTGATCATCCACAGCTGCCAGATACATCTGAATTAAAAAAATATGAAGTAATTGAAACTCTCCTACTTGCATGAGAAAATAATTTTCACTGATAGATTGGTGTAGACGGAATGTTTTTTTTTTTTATGCGAAGTAGTTATGATTAACACGTATATCTGCTTTAAAGGTAGTACTGGTGTCAGTGAAGAGAAGTAACAAAAATAATTCGTTGCTTATATACACCACCAAGAAAACAGTAAATAAACTCTGTGCGCTAATGTATGTGTGAGATAGAGATAGGGGTAGAGAGAAATTGTTTTCGTAAAAAAAACCTTGAATGAGACAAATGTACATTTACTTCTCTCTACATGTGGTTGTCAAAGCATTGGAAAATGTTAATCATTCTTATGTATACTTGTTGATGTCAACATGAACGAAGAAGAAATTACTCAAAAGTGTGAATATAAGAAGAGATATCTAGGTAACAAAGCACAGCTGATACATAGCATTTTATCGATTATACTTCAGTTGTTTGTCATTTACAGAATGTTCAGTGCGTTCGATTGAAGGATGATGCTAAATTTCGTCAGCTTGTGAATAACGGAATTATGAGCTTACTTCTGTTAGGAAATGTGAAATAAAATTTAAAAAGACGAAATTCATGCATGCACACACACATACGTACACACGCTCACATGCACACATATAAGTAGGTAAGATCGTGTAGGGATCCAAAGCATTTACATAAGTTTGTCTTTCACATCTATGCTTGTTTTCAGAATTTTTAGGTAGCTCTTGTTTCAGTCGTTCTGAATAATATAAAGCTTTTCTTTTATAAGACCTGAGTTATTCAGGTATTGAAAAAAATTAGGAATGTGTATGATATATGATATATGGTATTATATATGATATATGTACTCCAAGGAGATATATCCTGAGTATCAAGTGATATACAGGAGAGGCAAAGGTGTAAATAATTTCTTTCAACATACAGTGTAAAAGAGTTATTTAAGTAACCAAGGAAGTTTGTCACATAGAATATCAACCTCTTAACTTCAACGATTTCTGTTTTAGAAATTGTATAGTAAGTTCGTTTTCAAGCTGTGTGAAATAACTTCCATAATTTTTCAAATGAGTGAGTTATTTAATGTGTGATGAAAAACACATCGGAGATGCTTTGCCCCACGCAGGAACAACTGAGAGGTATGCAAATTCTTCTTCCGGATCCATCTCAATGTCAGAGACTCTTCTGTATCCTTAGCAGGTATCTCAGGAACACAAGCATTTCGTCCCTGAGCCTGTACGCTTTGCCTGAATTCGATAGCAAGGACTGAATTAGTCTTCGCCCGCGGAAGGGCTTCACCTGCAGTCTTTTGTCAACCACAACCACCTTCAGCTGGTTTCAGTTGCTATGAATATTTCCTTGGTAGCTTTCTTCACTTGTTTGGGTTCCAGACCAGTTTTATGCAGGTAACAGTGCACCGATACAGCTGAAAGCCGCAGCAACCACCTTCAACAGGAAATGTTATTTACCCTCAGTCGGCCCAGATCGAAAATATCTATGATGAAAGACACTCCAATTGTAGCTATGCTGGATGTCTGTGTACCAAGAACTACATTACCTTCTGTTTCGACTTTTACTTTTTTAAGAGAATGTAATTGCTATTTCTAGCAGATCAAATCAACTGACGAGATAAATACCACTCCTCATTTGCTCGATTGTATTCTCTCATCACTGCTGCAAGCAGCGACTCCACAATTACACAACAATACATTAAAACAAAACAAAAGAATTCTTTTTAAAAAAATGAACCATTAACATCTTGTTATTGAGCTTAAATCTCTGGAGAATGGTATTCTCCGGTGGCTATGGAACTTTGAAACATTGGCGCATTTACGATCCATTAGAAGTTTCTATGGTTGTATGCAAGGAAAAAAAATTTACATGATGGGTGATAGAAAAAAAGAAATAGAATCAATGTCTGGAAAAAAAAAACATTTCATTTTGTTCCAAAATAGATTTAAATAAAAAGAGTTGTTTTTATTTAATTCAAATTCTCAAAAGGAAACAAAACAATCTGGTGTTATAAGTGTGAATAATTTATCTGTTCTTATGTTTAGAGAGTAAACAGATATGTCTGTTTGCATTTTGTTGTTGTTTTGTTGTTGTTGTTGTGGTTGTTGCTACTGCTGTTGTCGTTTTGTTTTTTACTATTGTTCTTTGTTCATCTTGAGACACGACAGTTGAATGGAGATGATGATGATGATGAAGTTGCGGAGGAGGAAGAAGTGGTGGTTGCGGTGGTGGTAGTGGTGCTGCTGCTGCTGCTGCTGCTTCTGCTGCTGGTCGTCGTCAACGTGGTCGTATGGATGTTGGGGCGGAAAAAGAAATGTTGTAAGAGGACGATGAGGAAAAGGAACTTCGCTATCATAATTTTTCTCCATCCACCTCTTCTACCTCCTTTTCTTCTCCACGTCCTGTTTCTCTTCCTCTTCCTCCTCCTTTTCCTCCTCCTTCTCATCATAGTCATCACTATCATCATCAAAACCATCCTTTCTACTATCATCATCATCATCATTATTCTCACTATCTCGACGAGGATGTCTGTTACGTCGTTTCCCGAGGTGCTGGAAATACCAGCCAAATACTTTTGTTTAATGGGAAAAATTGTTTAAAAAATGACGGAATGGTTACGACTAAACTGTCTTTTGATCTCACGTTTCCTTGTTGACTTGGGGTTAAACATCGACTTTAGCGCCAAGTTGTTCTCGTTGTATAATTAAAATTATACTGCACTAATGAGAGTTAATCAAACGAAGACAAGCAAAAAAGACAGTTCTTTTGAAACAACCAACTGAAAATAGAATGATATCGTCTACTTTATTATTATAACCCATGACTGAGCAGACTGATAATCAAAGGTGTTCCAGCCGTGACCAGCCTATCTACCGGCGTGTATAATTAAAGAGAAATGTGTCTGCTGTTTTAACCAAGTTGGGTTACATGGTTACTCAACTTGCTTAAAACAGCGGACAAATTTCCATGGTTGAGTTGACTATTATGAATGAATTATTGGTGGATTGCCATAATCGTTAAAGCTGACTTAATAGACCTTTAATCAAAAGTGATCATCCGCCTTCTTTGATAATGTGTAATTAAAGGGAAATTTGTCTGCTGTTTCTAGAGAGATGGTTGACCACGTCACTGCTCCACAGTTTGGCTCGGCTATTATTAAGTAGGATATGTCCCGCATTATGACGACGTACCATCGTCGTCTGCGTGACTGGCCCGTACGGCGTACCTCGCCGACTGCATTTCCTTTATTCGGCACGCAGGCCGTAACACAGAAGAGACATCACAAGGACAGACAAAACACCACAATAGGGACAAGAAAGACAAATCGAACGAATGAAAGATGGATAATAACAATAAGCATGAAATGGCTTGCCTGCTACCCACTCGCAGGCAGTATCATTTAAATGTTTTTCATTTAACGTTTATAAATCAGTTCTTTTATTCCTCTTTTTCCCCACCTTTTTGCATCTGTTTTTACAGTCGTTTAAAAAAATTTAAACATTTACTTATTTTTTAAAATATTTTTACCATTTTATGTACGGCTACAGGTCGTCATACTGTGGCGGCAAGTCGTCAAACTCGACGCGCCTACCGTTGGGTCTATCTTCTTTCTGAACAGTTCTCGTAGTTTTTCACATCTCTCGTCGTCAATAACAATTGCTTTGGTGCTCTCTGGATAGTATTCCGTTGTTAGTTTCACTCTTATTACTGATTTCATTTTTGTGAATTTCTTCTTTATCTCTGTACTTTTCGCATTTGTCACCATATGCCATTTATGTTTTGGTTCTTTTTTTATTTGTTTGTTTCTGTAGTCCCACTTGTTTTTCCGCGTCGGCTTCCTTTGATGTTGTTGTTGTCTCATGTTGTGCTTCTTGTTTACTCTCCTTTCTTTTCTTTAGTGGACTCTTTGGCGGTGAATCCACGTCTTCTTTCCTTTTCTTCTTCCTATTCCCCACCGTATACTCCTCCACCTTCTCTGGACACTTCTCACATACTGGGTTCGCCGCTTCGGCATTTTGCTCCTGATCGTCACCCTGCTGCTGTTGTTCCTTTTCACCTTTATCGTCGTTCTGGGGACACCTTGCTCTCATGTGTTCCCTTACGTCACACTGGTAACAGGTTGGCGGTCTTCCCTCCACCACTACTCTCAATTTCACGTTCTCTGATAGTATTACCTCCTCCGCTATCTTATGCAAGTCTTGTAAAGTGACTTGGATGGCCACTTCGAAGCCGTAGCCCCAACAGTTTACCTCTTTCGTCCACGTCACTTTCAACACCTTCACGTCCTCCTCCATATTATACAGGATGGCTACCACCAGCCACGCCTCCTCAATCTCCAGGGGTACTCTACCGATCCTTACCCTGGCCACTCGTTTGCCACAGTAAGTCGGCAGAAGTACCCACACTGGTGTCCTTAGCGCCACAGCGGAGTGGTTTATCGCTTCTTGGTCACTAGCGATCCTTACCTCTACTGTGCGTATTTCTTCCCTCTCGTGTAAAATGTTGTGAGACTTTTTACCTCCTTTAAGCATTCGTCTATAGCCTCTACTGTGACTATTTCTATTTTTTTCGATGTCGTGGACAGCGTTCTATATACCACTGTCCGCTTCATCACGCTCGCTGTTAAATTTTCTGGCGGTGTCAACCTCAAACTGGTTCCATCTTTCTCTATGAGTCTGTTGAACTCCTTCAACTTCCTCTGCTCCATCTTTATCTCTCTTACCTGCAACACGTCAGCGGTCAAACTTCTGCCACTGGCTGCAGCATAGCTGCCGGTTGGTACTGGTTCGCACTCCATTTTCTGCTTCTTGTCTACTTCACCCATGAATGGGGAAGAAAACAATTGTAATTTGACAGACAAAAACAACAACAACAATTCAATAGTTTAACAATGATATTCAACAAGTAGGTTCATCCTTACGGGAGACGTTCAACAAGTATATAACAATTTAACTTACAGGGATCAAAAATGATTTTAAAAAACACTAAAAATACCTCGATGACTAACTCTGTTTGCTGTGTTTGTCTACTATTTACTAGTAGTGGAACAGCCCACTTCTCACTTGGGAGTGTCCGCCACAACACTTCCCCACTCTGAGATATTTTGTTTTCTTTCACACAGAATTATTTTTCTCTTCAGAATGTCGCAGGTAGTACCAGTCTACATTGGGGTAAAATATATGAAGCCCAGTATACCCATCATGACAACCCTTCTGATAAGGGTACACCAGGCACATGCATCACAACCATATGTGCGCGACATGGTGATCTCATATCAAGATAAACAGCGCATGATTTTACAGGTGGGGCCCAGTTAGAATTTTCTTTAGGTCGAGTAGCCCATTTCGCTCAAAAGGTCCCTGAATAAGGTTTGTTTAAGGATGTTGAGCAAAACACCCATGTTTCCAAAGGTGAATTATTCAAAGCCCAAAGAATTCCTCTCAACACATGGCTATGATGCTCCCCCACTACTTCTGCTCATGATCAGAGATGCACATATCGTCAGCCACTAAGAGAGATGCTCTACTGGTTAAGGTCAAACAACTGACAAGCAAATCTGTGGTATTAAGCAGAATATTTGCTGTAGCCCATCTTTTATACCAAGACAAAACCATGTACATGATAACACTTCT
>NC_068984.1:80820153-80824006 GCF_001194135.2 Octopus bimaculoides
TTAAGCAGAATATTTGCTGTAGCCCATCTTTTATACCAAGACAAAACCATGTACATGATAACACTTCTAATCAATTAAAATCAGAAGCCATGAGAGCCACTGCCTGGTACTGCATCTGGGCATATTATTATGATTATTATTATTATTATTAATATTATTATTATTATTATTATTATCATTATTATTATTATTATTATTATTATTATTATTATTATTATTATTATTGGGGTAATGATCCTCTCAAGACAACCAGATTAATAATATTCCTTTCTACTAGTGGTACAAAGCCTGACATTTTGGTGGGAGAGGGACAGTCGATTACATCAACACCAGTGATCAACTAGTACTTATTTTATCGAGCTCGAAAGGCAAAGTCGACCGCGGCAGAATTTGAACTTAGAACATAATGAGTCTGAAGAAATGCCTTCAGCATTTACTCCAGCGTGCAAACGATTCTGTCAACTCCCCACCTTAACACTAATAATAGTAATGGTTTCAAAGTTCGACACAATGCCAGCAATTTCGGGAAAGTGGGTAAGTCGATAACAAGAACCCCAGTGCTCAAGTGCTACTTATTTCATCGACCCCGAGAAAATGAAAAGCAGTGTCGACCTCAGCAGAATTTGATCACAAAACGTAAAGACGGATAGATTGCCGCTGAACACGGTCACGATGACTAAATAGACGCAGGTACAAGAGCCGCCAATTATAAGGAAGACTTAGATCACTGGAGGTGATGTAATTGACAATCCCTCTCCTACCAAGATGTCAGGCCTTGTGCCTTTAGTAGGAAGGAATATTATTAATTCTGTTGTCTTGAGAGGATATTTACGCAAATTAATAATAATAATAATTCAAATTTTTGCACAATGCCAGAAATTTCTGGTGAAGGGACTAAACTCCGAGAAAAAGAGGTCATTAGATACGAAACCTATATAGCTCCGAGGAAGAGAAACAATTGACGACCAATAACAGATAATTTTTTATCTAACTTGACATGCAATTTGTATTTCCAGTAAGCATTAGTCCATTACTTGTATTGATTTAACCAAGTGTACCCTTCTTCTAAAATAGGTGGCCTTGTGTGACTATAGGAAATCATTATTAATTTATTTCTAAACTGGTTTGTTTTACTAAATGAAGAACAAGCTTAATTTTCACTGAGAACTTTAGTGGATTACTTCGATAATCAACATAACACTAATACTTATTTTCTCAATCACAAAGGTTTGAAAGAAAAACGTCCATTAGAGTTTCTTTTGTCACCTTCCAGCCAATAATATCAAGAAATGCTTTCCATAGTCTCATTTAATTGCAGTTGGTTGCACGCCACGTGGAGTCAAACTAAATATTGTTTTCAATTAAAATGTAAAAATCTTTCTTGTTGTTGCTGCTGTTTAACCATTGGTCTTTTGCTGATCGAACAAACGTGTGATGAAACGTGTTCTAATTGTAATCATACATTATTCATTTCTCTGAAATTGTACGTAGAACTAGATGTGTAATATTAAAAAAAAAAATAGGACGTAATTTGTAGCATATTTAGTATCTCTATTGGGTTCCTTCATTGGTTCTTCGGAATATGATGAGTACACCGCAAGTGGACATATCGGTTCAGTTTATAAAAATGTGATTTGAGCGTTTTAGGCTCTTTTGTCTTTCAACTCATCGTTCTTAATGACATTGGAAAGTTGATTTTTTTTCTCTGTCATAGATGAAAGTAAAATTGATATTATGACGGTTTTCTTTTATTTTTCATTTTTCTATTTTCCAGAGACGTTGTGAGCTATGTAAACAAAATGCTAATGACTTCATTTCGGAATCGGAATCAAAATGGTGTCGTGGACTCAGCGCGTAGCTCAGTTCTTGCTCTGCAATATTCTACACTTGATATCGGGATACTGATTTATTTTTACTAATCATAAGCTCACTCTTATGATAGATTACTAAACAAGTAAGACACTGTTGTTACTGAGATACTGGGGCTGAAAATTATGTTGCACAGAGTAAAAAAGAATACTATCGGCAGCCAGAAATACCCAAAAAGGTGACTGAAACAGGAGAATACAAAGAGAAAAGGAACAGCAACAGAGCAAACAAATGGAAAGAAATAGAACTGCATGGCCAATTCATACAGCAAACCGAAAATGCTGGATGTGAAGCATCCAGCATTGACAGACGGGAACTTAAAACGGGAAACAGAAACGTTAACTGTAATTCTCGGGAACAAGACTTCAGAACAAATCTGGTAAAGTCAAAGATTAACAAAACTCAGTCAGATAGCAATTGTATAATCTGTAGCAAAATAGATAACAGTATCAATTATATTTTGAGTGAGTGTAGTATACTAACACAAAAGCGGGTGGGGTAAGTACAGACATGACTGCATAGCCAAAAGAGTGCGTCGGGATGTTAGTCAAGGGTGTGACTTCAGAACAACAGAGGCTTCGATAAAAAAATGAGAATTACAAGATCTTGTGGGGTATCGCCATAAAGGCTGACCATACTATTGAGACAAGAACAAACCTGATTATAGAGAGAAAAAGAGTTCAAGATCATAGATTATGCAATTCCCTGTAACAGTCAATACCAAGCAAATGGAAAAAAATTGAGAACTAGCCAGAGAGAAAAGGAGACTGTGGAAGGCTAAGACAGCAATTATTCCAGTAGTAATAGGCGTACTTAGCACATCACCCAAAATTCTACCTAAAAGACAGAAAGAAATTGGGTTTAAAACTCGCATTTTCGATCTACAGAAAAGTACCATCCTATATTCTGCAAGAATCCTTACAAAAATTCTTGAGATGTGAGGTGCCTTGTTGTCACCAAATCTCAAGACAAAATACCTACTAACTAAATAAGCATGCATTAACATAATAATAATAATAATAATAATAATAATAATAATAATAATAACAATAATAATAATAATAATAATAATAATAATAATAATAATAATAATAATAATAAATACTTGCCCCCACTTGCCAGGCCTGATCGAGTTAGCCAATACTTGCACTTGAGCGTTTGCTGTTACTATGATATTCCGCACCCGAGGAACTGGTATAAACACCAGCCAGAGCCAGTTACTGAGGGAGAGAATGTTGCCATCCTGTGGGATTATGGCAAATGAATAATAACAGACCAGACATCGTCATCAAAGACCTAACACAAAACAAATCATGCCTGTTGATTAATATGACAGTGCCTATTGATAGAAACATTTCATCAAAAGAATTTGAAATACTGTTGAAGTATAAGGCCCTTGAGATTGAGATATCTGCGACATGGCAATTAGAAACCAAAACCATTCTTGTTGTACCCTGGGAATGATTAAAAAAGGTAAGGAGAAATTTCTTGACCAGATCCCTGAGAAACCAACAATCTATGATACTCAAAAAATTGTGTTGACATCAACTGCCCACATTCTCGGGAAGTTTCTCTCCATTTAATACATATGTGCCTTAGGTCTTTGGTTGAGACCCGGTCAGAAAGTGAAACAAAATGCAAATCAATCGAATAATAATAATAATAATAATAATAATCAGAAATTACCAAAAACACATAATGAAAAGAAATATAACAAGTAACTGTAGAATATGTGGAGATCGACAAGAAACAATAAATCATATTATCTCTGGCTGCCCAGTCCTGGCTTAGAAGGAATATATTCACAGACACGACAGAGCTGGGACCTATATACACTGGAAGCTATGCCAACACTATGGAATAACAACAGAAAAAAGATGGTATAAAGACACGCCAGAAAAGGTCACAGAAAACGAGAAAGCAACCACACTCTGGGATATGCCAATACACACAGATAGAGAAATTAAGGCAAATAGACCAAATA
>NC_068984.1:80824263-80825580 GCF_001194135.2 Octopus bimaculoides
GCCTTAGGTATAATAAAAAAATATTCAGACAAATACATAACAAAAACACCAGGACTTACAAATATATATAACATACAGAAAATTGCACTACTGGGTACTGCACACATTCTACGCAAAACACTTTCAATACAGTAAACATAAGAGCACCACAGCAAACCACAGCACATACCCAAGGCGCACAGAGCTGCGCTCGGTAGTGAAGTGAAAGCACGTTATAAAAATAAAACTACTGAACAATAATAATAATAATAATAATAATAATATCTGTGAGTCTTTTATTTCTGAGGATATCTCTCCTAACATTTGCTAACTTGTTTTCATCCAAATATAGTCTGATGTCTTGATTTTCTGTTCTCCATATTTAATAAGAGTGTGCGATGTGTTTCTCTTCAGATGGCCTGTCTAATGCATAGTAATAGGCGTATATTACTTCCGTATACTCCTCTCAGGTTCACTTGATCCTCTTACATTTTTCTTTCTGTGGTAGGTGTGGTGGTGGACTATGAAGGGCTCGAGCTGGGGCTGTTCCCGTTTAAGTGACCATCCAGATTCGTATTCAGAGAAGTGTTTGTGCCAGTGGATGCTTTCTTTTTATCCCAGACTGGCTCTCTCCTGGGGTATGCGCTTCCAGATTAACCATAGGGCAAGCGATTTGGTGTACTGTTGTAGTTTTCCTTTGTGCTTCGTTAGACATATTTGTGCTACATTAAAATTATTAGTATTGAGCTCTGTATTGTGGCAGATGAAGAGACCGTTGTTGTCTCTGCCATTATTGTCGACTCCACCATAAATACCGTCACAGTTACTTTAAACTTGCTATTACAGCATTGTTCATCGTTAGTTACCATCAATAGTGCCTTGATTTGTATAGTTGTGGCTAACCTTTATTTATTTAAATCTGTCACCTATGCTACTACTACTGTGTGGTGTTATTAAATGTTGTTTAGTTTCAACTTTTGTTTTGTACTTGAGATAATTATAAATATGTGAGGGTTGAATGGGATAGTAGGAGGAAGAGAAGCAGCTTGGTGAATAGACCAAATTCCACAGATCTGTAAATAGATTCGGCAGATGGTGAGGAGGTCAGTAATAGGCATACTTGTGCGATAAGGAGACAAAAGAAGCTTCACACCCTTGGGGTCAGCAGAGGTCAAATATGTATACTACTACTTGCGATCAATGAGAGCGCTGACCTTGGTCTTGAAAAGAACCGATTCACTTTGTTCTATTTTTAATTACTGATATAAAATAATAATAATAATAATAATAATAATAATAATAATAATAATAATAATAATAATAATAATAATAATAATA
>NC_068984.1:80826009-80831701 GCF_001194135.2 Octopus bimaculoides
AGAAAAGAAAGGTAAATATTTTTCACACAAAATTGTAGATATTAAAGTTTTTAAATTTTCTAGAGATGATCGTTTGTATATCCGATCAGAGAAGACTTGCAATAAAAAGGATGGATACATTTTCGAATACTCAGGGAGAAAAGAAAGAATAGGTATTCGCAGAAGTTGTAGATATTCCAGTCTTTGAGATTATTTTTCAGCTGTTCTGCTGGTTATATTAGTGTTTCTGTGTCTTCAGCTGCTGACTGGTCAGAGCAGCGAAGAACACGTCCTGCCGCTGTCAAGGCTGGCGCTCTCTCTCTATTATTATTATTGTTGTTGTTGTTGTTGTTCTTATTGTTATTGTTATTATTATTATTATTATTATTATTATTATTATCATTATTATTATTATCATTGGCGCATTAGCAGATCGTTAGAGCGCAAGAAATATACCTTGTAGTATTTGTTCCGCACGTTGCATTCTGATTTCAAATCCTACTGAGGTTAATTTTGCCTTTCACCTTTTAGGGGCCCGATAAAATAAAGTACCAGTCAAAATTACTGGCCTTGTGCCAAAATTAGAAAGAATTGTGATAATTACAATCGTTCTTTGGCGAGAGTGGATGTTTTCTTTTACTCTTGCCATAGCTTTTGGATTTACAAGATTTTCTAAGGAATTGAATGTTTATTTTTTTCGTGCAGCGTTACGTAAATTTATTTACAAGACAAGTTGAAAATTTATATAATTATTTTACCCCGCGAACAGAATGAAAAATAAATAAATGAATTCTCAAAAACGAAAACTTTTTCACAGACAATAAACAGAAATGTATAAATTATCAAAAAAATCTAAATTTTTCACGAATACTAAACAAAAATTGCCTCTAACAAAAAAATATTTTTGAATATGGACAAAGCTCAAACTGAGACAGTGTCGTAACAAAATTATGTCCCCTTAATATTCGGTCTCCGTGACCGAAGAAATTGCTCAAGAGTGGGTAAATTATAATTAATTTATCTTTCTTTCACGAAGGGAGGAAAGCTTTCGCTGTTTCCCCGAAAGATCAATTAAGGGAACGTTTAGTCGATGTCAGGACCATCACCTTGACTATCAGCCGGAAAAACCTTACCCTCTATCTGACCGAGAACGAAGTCCAATATCAGCTGAAAGCAGTGCACAAATTTTCTGCTAAGCTTTAATCCCAGTACAAAACCAGTATGAAGCAAAGGGATGAGTCAGGGTTACTGGCATTGATACTGAAACCCGGCTCATTGTCATCTTTCAATGTGGACAGATGGGACACGCAGAGATCACGAAAAACACGTCGTTGGGAGAGATCAGCATGGACTTGTAAGATCATATGATCCCTCAGGATAACAGGGATATTTCAACGCTATGTCCCATTGTAGGTACAAAGACAGAGACAATACAGGGAATAAAGCCCAGTTGCTATACTTGTAAAACCAAGAGCTATATGAAAATATTCTCCTTCATAAAGTAGGAAAGACGGAGAAAAATAGTGACTGGCAACAAGTAGCTTTCCAACAACATCGCCGATCGAAACTCCGGAAATGGTAGAAGAGGAAATTTACCAACGCTCGGTCACAAAAGTGGGAGATACCAAAGCCTTTCTTCCTAACAGCAACATCCCATCAACTTGCGAGGATGATGACCAAAATGAGATTCATGGAGATTATCAGACATTTGCAAAAAGTAAAAAGAAAAAGAAGAGAAACAAAAATAACCAGTAGATTAAAAAGTTTCTGGCAGGTTGGACGACCTTTGAGATTTCTACAAGCTTATAGCTACCAGGAGCGGCAACAACGGTCTGTTAATTATTGTGTTGTTATGAGCTATAATATAATCATCTCTTCAATATGCAGGTAGACCAGATTTTAGGGGTTGACTCCGAGAATGTATGAACATGTTACACATTTTTGCCTAAAGAGAAAAGTCGATACAGGTTCTTCTGGTCAGCCTAAAAAAGCGATAAAATGAACGTTGGACGAGAAGAGCCATAGGGTACTCTGATTCGAGGCTGACGGAGAGTGACAGATTGTTATCCACTCGAGTATGAGTAACAATCAGTGCCTCTGTAGATAACCGGAAAGATTATCTATGATTTAATATCTTGTGCTAAGGCAGCGTTTGACAGAATCATTAGCGCGTTGGAAATAATGCTTAGCGGCATTTTGTCCGTTTTTTACGTTCTGAGTTCCATTTCTGCCAAAGTCGATTTTGGATTTCATCTTTTTGGCTCGATAACATAAGTACCAGTTAAGCGTTGGGGTCGATGTATTTGACTTGCCCCCTCCCTCGAAATTGTTAGCTTTGTGTCAATATTTGAAACCAATATTAAGTCAGTGAGCAAGACGGCAAACTGGCAAAATCGTTCCCACACCAGACAAAATGTTTAAGGGCATTTTGTCCGTCTTTACGTTCTGAGTTCAAATTATGCCAAGGTTCACTTTACCTTTCATCTTCTAGGGATCTATAAAACAAGTGCCAGTTGATTACTGGAGTCGATGTAATCGACTTATATACTTTCCCCGAAACAGGTGGCATTCGTACCAAAATTCGAAGCCAATATATCACGCTGAGATACATATACCAAACAAAATGTATAAAACACTTTAAATGTAACCGAAATACATTACACAAGGCAAAATATATCAATACAGCTTATATGTCATGTAAATGAAAAACGACACGTATTTATACAGAAAACGAAATATGTTTATATACTTTAAATGCAAACGAAATTTATTTATATCCAAACACACGTGTATTTGATGTACACACACAGTAAGCACACATATATTAAAGGCTTGGCTCATTATCTCCCATGAGGGAGAATTCTCAAGTTTTGCTTGATAGTATTAATAAATTGTTTTTTGTAGTTATTGGTTTCAAATTTTGGTACTATGTCAGCAAGTTTAGGAGAGCGGGTAAGTCGTTTACATCGATTCTAGTGCTCTAATGGTACTTATTTTATCGACTTCGAAAGGATGACAGGTGAAGTCGACCTCGGCAGACTTTGAACTCAGGATGTAACGGAAAGATGGACGAAATACCACTAAGCACTAACGATTTCTGCCAGCTCGACTCCTTAAATTATTGGTAGTTATTAGAATTATAAATAACAGAAAATATATATTTATAATAATGATGATAATAATTTCAAATTTTGGCAAATGGCCAGCAATTTCAGGAGAGTAGGTAAGTCGATTACATCAACCCCAGTACTCAATTGGTACTTATTTTATCATTCCTAGCGGATTTTGAACTCTGAACATGAAGAGGGGCGATATGCCTTTAAGTATTTCGCCCGGCATGCCAACTTTGCCTTTCATCCTCGCGGTGTCCATAAAATAAGTATCACTTAAACATTGGAGTCCACGTAAACGTTTTATCCCCTTCCCAGAAAGAAGATCATCAGCAAAATGGATTATTATTTTTATTGTCAAAGCGGCGAGCTGATAGAATCGTTAGCACGCCAGACAAAATGCTCAGCGGCATTTCGAACAGCTATACATACTGTGTTTCAATTACCACCGAGGTCCACTTTGCTTTTCATCCTTTCGGGGATCGATAAAACAGTACCAGCTGCGCAATGGATCGATGTATTCGACGAGCTGCTTCCCCACTTATGTGCCTTATGTAGAAAGGATTATTATAAGTGTTAATGTGGCGAGCTGGCAGTATTCGTAGCACAACAGACAAAATGCTTAATGGCGTTTTTTCTGACTCTTTACGAATTATTATTATTATTGTCATTGTTGCTGATGTTGTTGTTGTACTAGTAGTTGAATTTGGCTTGAGTGGGTGAGCTTTTGATCTATCTTGTTATTGACTTATGATGAACTGTTTTATCCTCAGTGGATTTCCAAGTCAGAAACACGTTTATTATATAACGTCTACACTTCATTCCTCATTATTTCATTTTATTTTTGTGTTTTCATAATCTTTGTCTTGTCCAAACCCATATGTTTAACGTTTATTGTATGATGGCTTATGACTAATAAAAAAAATTATTTTTATTAATGGATGGCGAGCTGGCAAAATCGTTAAAGCGTAAGACAAATATTTTGTGATGTTTATTCTGGTACTTTACAATGCATTTCAACCTTTCAGAGTTGGCAAAAGAAACTACAGTGAAGTACTGTGGTCGATGGTGTCGATTACTCCTCCACCCCTCAAAATTTTGCCTTAGTATCTAAATCAGAAATCACCATTATTAGTATTGATCTGGGTGGATGTGTTTTTATTTACTCTAGTTATTGTCTTATGTTGAGCTGTTTTTCCCACGGACTTTCAAAACTGAATAATTTTATAACGTGTAAGCCTGAGAAATTGTTTGATAAATTTTAAAAGGTAGAGAGTGATGTTCACTCTTAAAACTTAACACTTACTGGTGCGTTAGATATTATCACATGTTTAGCAGATATTAACACATTCTGTCGCATTGGGAATTGTCGCCTGTTTTACAAGAAATTGGATTAATATTCTATTACATGTTTTTTGTCGCGTAGAGCTGTTTTGCAAGGCAAATATTTTTATTCCAATGTTTTTTGCTTGCTTGTTTGGTTTGTTTGTTTGGTTAGTTTGCTTGTTGGTTTCTTTGAGAAGGTGTCGTTAAAAAGAACTATTTCTAAAATATTCGTATATTTTGTCGTTAATGTTTCAACTACATTTGTAATAACGACTAGTCAGTAAAAGCAGAAAAAACACAATTATGCACGTTTGAGTCTAAAAAAGACCTAATATTAAATAATTCTGAGAATGCGTCAGGCAGCAACAGCAACAACAATAACAATAGTACCATTGATATTCACACATTGACGCAAACGCCACTGAATGAGGAGTGCACATATGGAGTCAGTTTCGCCCAGATCCTCTTCATCACCTTCCACATTGAATTTTTCAATATAAACAAAGAGCATTTCAAAATAGACATAGTGATACAACTCTGATGAATATAAATACATCCATATAAATTGTATCTCTTTGCTCGAAGAATATATATTCATTTGCATGTACGGATAAAACTGACCTACCTTTCTCTCATGATGGTGGGAATTGCTTCATAATCTCAAAGAGAAAAAACAACTAAGGAAAGCCCTGACAGATATTTGTGATAGTATTTTGTATATTCAGGAGAGTAAAACCCTTGGATCCATATTCCTGATCTCCAAGACTGAAGATAAGAGTCAGATACAAGCTGAAACTCCGCTCATAAGCTTGTATTTCAGCACGATAAAAGTGTAAATAAGTAAAACTAAGAGAATGAAATAATATTGCAAAATTCCGATTTCTTTTGGGTATCTCCTCGTATATATATTCCAGGTAATAGTGCATTACGGCCGTTTCAAGCGCTTTCATTTAATCGATCAATGCAAACATTACATCAATTTGAAATAACCCATGTAATAACCCATGCAATAACCCATGCAAACATTGCATCAATTTGAAATAACCAATTTTCCTCGGATGCATAAGACCATATAGGTTTCCAACATACAGGATACTCCACTCCATTATAATGGAGTGTCCTGTATGTTGAAAACCTATATGGTCTTATTCATCCGAGGAAAGCGGGTTATTTCAAATTGATGTAATGCTTGCATTGATCGATTAAATAGAACCGCTTGAAACGGCCGTAATGCACTAATACTTGTACACCTTTGTTATTTATTTGCTATATATATA
>NC_068984.1:80831857-80832842 GCF_001194135.2 Octopus bimaculoides
ATACACACACACATACATACATACATACATACATACATACATACATACATACATACATACATACATACATACATATGTATGTATATATGTGTCGAGGAGTTAACAATATTTATCAATTACAAACATTATTTCTATTTATTTTTCTTTGCTACTTCAGTAAAGCTTTCCGAGCATGTTTCGGACTTATTAATACCACATTACAAAAGCGTAACCAATAGGTGCACTCGCCAAAGTAATTATGACAGAATCACTAAGGAAATGCACAAGATTATACAGTTTCAAAAGTTTTGCAACTAAATATTTATTATATCTTACTACACTAAATCTAAAGTATATCTTGCTTCAAACCATAGATTTCTCTAGATGATGCCTCACTTTACCTGACACACATCGGGTAATACACCTGCTCTCTTTTTGTTTCAGTCAGTGTTGGTGCTAAATCTTTCGTCATGAAAGTGAAAATGACGTCAAAATGTATTGCCTAAAGATTAAAAGTCTATTAGTCAAAGGGTTTTTGTTTTCTTTTTTGTTTTGCTTTTTATTTGTCTGGTCTTTTTTGGTGTGGGGGGTGCTATCGAACTAAATAATGAAAAATAAAACAGTCATCCTAAACTATTTTCTTTAAAGTATTAACACATTTAATAGATTAAGCATCTACAAGATATCTAAAATAAATATATAGTGATGAATCTTTTCAGCTCACTCAGGCGTAGCTATGTGGTAAGAAGTTTGCTTCCCAACCACATGGTTCCGGATTCAGTCCCACTGCGTGGCACTTGGGTGTCTTCTACTATAGTCTCGGGTCGATTAATGCCTTGTGAGTTGATTTGGATAAACGGAAAATGAAAGAAGCCTGTCGTATATGTGTATGTCTTTATGTTTCTCCCTAACCACCGCTTGACAACCAGTGTTAGTGTGTTTACGCCCCCGTAACTTAGTGGTTCGGCAAAAGAGACCAGGCTTTAAAAAATAAGTACTGGGGTTG
>NC_068984.1:80833387-80833917 GCF_001194135.2 Octopus bimaculoides
TTCTTTTCATTCCCCTCTCTCTCTCTCTCTCTCTCTCTCTCTCTCTCTGGAAGAAATCGATGCTATTTAGTACTGGATAGGGATAGGCTGCAACAAGTTTTAGAAAATTGTCACGACGTCGTCCGTCCAACTCCACCAGGTGTTAAGGGTACAAGGAATGAAGGATATTGATATGCATAAACAGGATCATTACATTTCATCTGCCATCATATATACTGATCACTTCAAAGTCTTACCGAGTAGAATATGCATCGCTAAGGAAGCCTGTTAAAGCTGAAACATGTACATAACTTTACCCAGTCTTTAAAAACAAGATCTTTTATTTGCGTCATCGTTTTTTTTTTTTGTTTTTTCAAAAAATTTAATTACACTGACACTACTTTAATTATCTCACTCGTTTGCATTTTTTTAAAGTCTCAAGCACCCGTAAAGATAGATTATATCTACTAGTAACACGGATAATTTTATCTAATTTGAGTTTTTCAACTCGATATATTACGCTCCATATCTTATTTAGTCTGCAGAATTAT
>NC_068984.1:80834158-80837642 GCF_001194135.2 Octopus bimaculoides
TATATATAAAGTAAAGTTGTATTCTGAGTTAATGTTCCACCACTATTGAAATTATGTTTCATTGTTCCTGGGTCGATAGATAAAATACTAGGTAAGTAATGAGATGGAGTCAGTTTAATGTATTACAAGCTCCCACTAACTTTGTGGTTTTGTGCTAATGCTAAATATCAATACTATAACGTACCAAAACGAGGCAGAGTGCTGACAGAATTGTTAGCATGTCAAGCAACATAATTAGCGGCATTTTTTCATATTCTTTAGGTTCTGAATTCAAATTCTGTCGCGGTCGGCTTTGCCTTTCATCCTTTTCCTTGTCGATAAAATAATTACTGGCTTTATATCTAGATTAAAAGGAATTTTAATGTAGCGCGATTAAAATTTAATTGATCGATATGGTTATAAAATAGGAGAATTGGTAGAACGTCAGGCTAGTGTTTAGTCCTATTGCTTTATGTTCTGAGATTAGATCCCACCAGAGTTGCCCTTTCTTTCATCATTAGAGAATCCTATGAAATAAAGTACTAAAAATGAATAAGTATTGTCTCGATGTGAACGACTTTACCTATCGCCTGTAAATATATGACCTCAAAGTTATGGTAGAATCTAATATCACTTTTAACCAGTGAAATATACTTTCTATCCATAGGAGCAAGGCCTGAAATTTGGGTGGTGGGAGGATAGTCGGTTACACTGATCGAAGCGCTCAACTGCTACTTCGTTTATCGACCTCGAAAGGATGAAAGGCAAAGTCGACTTCAGCGGAATTTGAACTCAGAACGTAAAGCTGGAAGAAATGCCGCCAAGCTTTGTATTCGACGTGCTAACGACTCTGCCAGCTCGTTATTTATAAGCAGTGAAATTATGATTTAATTGACAGTTATCTGATTTGTAAACGTGCTATTATAGATATAATTATTCGTTCACTTTTGCTTCCGTAATTTGGAAGTTTCGTCACACTGGCGGAGAAAAAGAACTATATATTATAAAGGTTAAATTGAATCATCAGAAAAGCATTTGACATCCACAAAGATAACCTGTATGAAGAAAATATTGTAAGGAAAACGAGGGAACCTTAGTGCATTTCTAATAGTTGTACGAGGCCTGATATTTTGGGGAGAGGTGTACAGCTGATGAAATCAACCGCTTGATCGAAAGTACTGTGGGGGGGATAGGAACACAGATCGTAAAGCGTTGTAACTCAATTTTTCAAAGCATTTTGTCCGACACTGTACCAAATCTGCACTTCACAGCCTTGGGGAAGCCTCTATTCGATCGGTTGATCTGCTGAAAAAGACGATCAAATATCCACTAAGTCACTACTCCACCATCTTAAAAACTTAAGAAAATATTACATGATTAAGTCCCAGATAGACAAGATGTATAAGAGATTTTCATGGTTCGAAAGTCTTCCATCACGAGGTAGTTCAGTTGAGGGTTAACACTGCGACAACAACAATATTCACAAATAATAAATCAGTTTTAGCATTCAGATAGGAATAGCATTCTTTTTAATTTGATTTATTTCTAGCGTCAGCATCATTGTCATCATTGTCTCATTATTATCCGCTGCTGCAGCTATAATCGCCAACTCTTGGAACGTAGATGGTTTAACCGAGTTTTCTAGAATTTTTTTTTTTTTTTTTCTTGCGTCAGTTGAATCTTCTAACCTTTTTGATATCTTAGACACAGTGTGATCTCCCATGACCCTCATACGGGATAGAGTAGTCATTCCAATATCGTAAATATTTTTAACATACACACACAAGACCACGCAATGTATGGGGTAGTTGGAGTCGACTACATCGACCTTAGTACTTAACGAATAACTTATATTATGACCCCGAAAAGATGAAACGCGAAACTGACCTCGGCATGATTTGAAATCTATGCGTGACGAACCGTTACTAAATACCCACAAGACATTTCGATAGATGTTCTAACAATTCGTCTAACTCACTAACTTAATATTCTTTCGTACTTTGACACAAGGTCAGCAATTTTGAGGGGATGGAGAAGTTGATTACATCGACGCCGAAAGGAGGAAAGACAATAATCCGTCTTTACGTTCTGAGTTCAAATTCCGCCAAGGCTGACTTTACTTTCATCTTTTCTGGGTCGATAAAATAAGTACCAGTTGAACACTGGGGTCGATGTAATCGACTTACCTCTGCCGTCAATATTTTTGGCCTTGTGCCAAAATTTGAAACCAATATTAATATTGCTTTTTTTTTTTTTAATAGACACAACGCTTCTAGGGTAGTTGTGTATGGTTGATTATATTGATTCCATTTCTTGTTAGATTTTTTTTTGTAATATATAAGCCCTGGAAGGATTAAAGATATTTTTATTCTCAGTGAAATTTGAATTCAGAACATTAAGGCCCTCCGGTATTCTATCGATTCAATAAATTCACTATCCTTAATATATTAATATAAATGGGACTTTTTTTTATGAATGCGTGACGTTTTTAAGAAATTTTACCAGCATATATTAGCTGGAGGAGTGACTCTCCGTGGTCGCCCACCATGTTAGAAATGATAGCGAAATTTCCCTTGAATCATACTCTTGGAAACAACACATCAGATTTTATAGCTCTCTATAAAATCTATAAAAGTGAAAAATAAACATGTGATGGTGATAGTAACGATTGGGACATCTTTTATCATCGGTCTGTTAATCAGGGGCTGCTTTGAGAATAAACAACTACTACTAGAACTAGTACCGCACTGAACCACCACAATCACCACCGCCATTGCCACCACCGCTACTACTACTACTGCCATCACCAACATTACCACTACTACTACTATCACATTAACAACACCACTACCACCATTACCACTACTACAACCAACGTTACTACTACTACTACATTTGTCGCTGCAACAACTACTACTGATGATGTGGATGATGACACTTTCGCAGCTGCAAAGTGAGATAATCATGGTTGAAAGAAATGAGTGACGCTTCCAAGTTCATTTACAACTGTCGCAGCTGCTAACTCTATTTGAGATGACAAACCAAGGAAATGGCCCCCACCAGAGCTCGCTCGATAAAAGTGTAACATCTTCCAACTAAATCTTCACACTAATCTGCCATCTCAATATAAAGTAAAAGTTATACTTTTATAAAATAATCCTAAATTATTCACATATTTCTGCCAATTTTATTATATTATTTATAAAATTAATTAAAATAATTAATTATAACCAATCCTTTCGTACTAAATCAAAAAACAAATTAATTTAAAAGATAAAAACCAACCTGGTTTTCACCGGTTTGAACTCAGATCATGTAAAATTTTAAAAATCGAACAGATTTACCCAATAAAGCCTCTACACCTTAAGGTGAACTCTCAACAAAAATTACGCTGTTATCCCTATGGTAACTTATCTTCTAAGCAAAAAAACTTGGTTTATTTCCCCCAAAAATTATACAATTAAGGAAGTTACAAATAACCTAAAAAAATTTATTCCTTGATTAC
>NC_068984.1:80837717-80838110 GCF_001194135.2 Octopus bimaculoides
TAAACAATAATAAAAGCTCAATAGGGTCTTTTCGTTCCTTTAAACAATTTAAGCTTTTTCACTATAGAAAGTAATTTCCAATAAATAAAATAGAGACAGTCAAATTTTCGTCAAACCATTCATTCTAGACCCAATTTACAGAGCAAATTAATATGCTACCTTAGTACAGTTATAATACCGCAGCTGTTAAATATTAATCACCGAGCAGGCCCAACTCTCTATTAAAAAAACTCAAAGACATGATTTTGATAAACAGGCGAAATTAATTTTTGCCAATTTCCTTTACTTTACTTAATTTATAACATGTATATACATATATTAATAACCTTAAAATTTCAGTATATTAAATTCCTAACCTAATAAATATACTCAACACAATAATACTCTTTTCAA
>NC_068984.1:80838120-80840699 GCF_001194135.2 Octopus bimaculoides
AAATTTCAGTATATTAAATTCCTAACCTAATAAATATACTCAACACAATAATACTCTTTTCAACATTATATTTTTCTTTAACCAATTCAAAGAAATTTATTTAATTAATTATAAAGAAATTCTATTTAACCCAAATATATTAAAATATCAATTAAGAAAAAATATTAATTCAACTTTAATTAAGCATTTAAGATTAAACAATCTCTTACAATCTATATATGAAGCTTATCCCCCAATATTTAAATTTTAAAAAAATACTTGATTATAATTAATTTTCTAAAATCACACCGCACAGTCCAAAATAAAGAAACATCGAAAACAGATAATAATAATAATAATAAAATTCTCTGATGCAGTGCTAGACACTGGCTCTCATGGCTTCTGATCTTAAGTTATTGGAAGTGTTATCATATACATGTTTTGTCTTGGTATAAAAGACTGGCTACAACAAATATTCTGCTCAATACCACAAATTTGCTTGTCAGTTGCATGACCTTAACCAGTTGAGCATGCCCTTTGTTGGCTGACGATATGTGCATCTCTGATCACGCGCAGAATAGTGGAGGAGCATCACAGCCATGTGCTGAGAGGAATTCTCTGGGGTTTGTATAATTCACCTCTGGAACCATGGGAGTTTCGTTCAACAACCTTAAACAACCCTTATTCAGAGACCTTTTGTGCGGGATGGGCTACTCAACCTGAAGAAAATTCTAACTGGGCTGCACCTGCAAGGTGTTGTGCTGTTTATCTTCATATGAGATCATCATATCACCCATATGTGGTTATGATGCATGTGCCTGGTGTATTCTTATCAGACAGGTAGTCATGATGGGTATATTGGGCTTTGTATATTTGTACCACGGTGTCACTTTGATGGCATGCATTTCTCTCTCACTCGATAATAATAATAATAATAATAATAATAATAATAATAATAATAATAATAATAATAATAATAATAATAATAATAATAATAATAATAATCCTTTCTACTATAGGCACAAGGCCTGAAATTTGGTTGGAGGGGACTTGTCGATTACATTAAAACCAGTGTATCAGTGGTTCTTAATTTATTGATCCCGAAAGGATGGAAGGAAAAGTTGACCTCGGCGGAATTTAAACTCAGAACGTAGCGATGGGCGAAGTGCTGCTAAGCATTTCGTCCAGCGAGGCAGGTCGCTGCCTTAATAATTCTACCAATTCGCCGCCTTCTTAATAATAATAATAATAATAATAATAATAATAATAATAATAATAATAATAATAATAACAGAATCAATGTGAAAGTGGAAGAAAAATAAACAACTATGACGTGATACCAATAGTAATTGGTGCACTTGGAAGCATCAACACTCAACTACCAACGTGGCTGAAAAAGATCGATAGAACACCTACAAAATTGAGCATTGCTTGGAACTGCAAGAATTCTTCGCAGGGTCCTTGAAGCATGACCAGAAACAAGAGTCATCTTAGTCTGCTGGCTGTGAACAGTTGACACACTTGACACATACAGAAAATTGCACTACTGGGCACGGCACACATCCTATGCAAAACACTTTCAATACAGTAACCATAAGAGCATCTCAGCAAACCTTTCACTTCACAACACAGTGCTGCGCTCGGTAGTGAAGTGAAAGCACGCTATGAAAATAAAACTACTGAATAATAATAATAATAATAATAATCCTTTTCCATTAAAAGCACAAGGCCTGAAATTTGTCGATTACATCGACCCCACTGTTTCACTAATACTGAATTTATCGATCACGAAAAGATGAAGGGCAAAGTCGACCTCGGTGGAATTTGAACTCAGAACATCATCATCATCATCATCATCATCATCATAATAATAATAATAATAATAATAATAATAATAATAATAATAATAATAATAATAATAATAAGAAGAAGAAGAAGAAGAAGAAGAAGAAGAAGAAGAAGAAGAAGAAGAAGAAGAAGAAGAAGAAGAAGAAGAAGAAGAAGAAGAATAGCGATCTCTGGATGAGACTTAGAGCACATAGAAAATAGTAGTGGCAATAACATGCCCTAATAACTCCAGAACTTACTCAAAGGCTGTTTGGAAGCTGTGTAATGATAAAACACAAGCAAATAAGAAATGCTAAAACCTGAACACTTGTTCAAGACGCTGATGTTGCAGAGTAGATTATTGATCTGCATATTTAAAAATACTACGAATGAAGAAATTGGCTTACTATAACCTGTTTACTGCGAAACATGGGCAAATCTTGTTGCCAAGCGCCAAAAAATTTCTTCAACTTGTCAGAAAACTGGAAGCTGAATGTTTGTCGGAAATTTATATACAAGCTAATAGACAGATCGTAATAAATAGAAACTTTATTATTTCGAATTTAACAAAATAAGTATAAACAGCTGAAAAGAAATAGGGAAAAATTAATGGCAGAGAAAAAAGCACATGAACAATTATCTGATAGGTGGGAGCAGAAACTTTTGCATGGCAAATATGTGGCACGTAGCAAACAGATATTGACCACAGGCACAACCGTTAGACGCAAATGTGTGTGTGTGTGTGTGTGTGTGTGTGTGTGTGTGTGTGTGTG
>NC_068984.1:80841013-80842419 GCF_001194135.2 Octopus bimaculoides
TATATATATATATATATATATATATATATATATATATATATTGTGTGTTTGTGTGTGTGTGTGTGTGTGTGTGTGAAGGCGCGTGGTTTAATGGTTAGGGTGTTGCAATCACGATTGCGAGATCTTGGTTTCGATTCCTAGACCGGCCTTGTGTTGTTTCCTTGAGCATTGCATTTCATTTCAGATTGCTCTGCAATCATTTCGTCATCTGACATGTGGTACATGGTGCACCTGTACAGGTAATGTTGATTTGATGGAAGGAGTGAGTTTATGTGAACACAAACATTTAATCACTATAAACAAATCATCTGTGTGGTTGTTCAGCAAGAAATTCAATTCTTTATTGGCCACTAAGGGCTTTACACAGAGGGACAGTACAGGACAGACAGGGGGGGTCATACATATAATTGATAACAAATTGAAATAAAGTGATGGCATGTAAATACTGGTAACAAGTGTGAAGTTTGAAAACTAAATATAAATGAGAATAACAAGGTGGTACTCCGAAAGGAGGAGCATGCTGGGTTGGACATGGAGACTCCACAAGCCACGAACCAAACTGGTCGCTCGGATAAGACTTAGGAATTCACGCTCAAGTTAGTCTCATGACTATGACATCTAAATTCAGTGACCTGAGATCGTTCAACAAGTATCCTTGCTTCCAAGGCGATCGCAGGCTACATACATTTATGCTGCCTCACTTGAGAGAGGACATGAGAGAAAAGTAAGAAAAAGAAAGGGATTACTTACGTTGTGTGCTGAGGGTGAGTGAAGGATTTTCCTCACTGACTTGGGTGACCTGTGGAGTATCCTCAATTAAATTTTTGTATAAATGTTTTATGAACCTCCTTTGCAGATTTCCCATCTCATTGGGGTATTTCCTATGTCATTGTGGTGAATGTAAATGTCACTGTTTATGGTTACAAATTGAATGTGCTTGGGGACATGATATTCTTTTCTATTCTAGGCACAAGACCAGAAACTTTTGGAGAGGGAGACAGTCGATTATATCGACTCCAGTATGCAACTGGTACTTAATTTATCGACTCTGAAAGGATGAAAGGCAAAGTCGACCTCGGCGGAATTTGAACTCAGAACGTAAAGACAGACGAAATACCGCTAAGCATTTCGCCCAGCGTACTATTTCTGCCAACTCACCACCTTTCTTGAAGACGTGAGATTGCGGCTTAACAGACTTGTACGGTGTAATGTTGGGGTTGTTTTGTGTGTATTCCACGAGGGATGTGTTTGCTGTGTTGATGGCTGTGAGGTTTGTGACTGTGCGTTTGGTGTGCGGCACTGTCAGTTGCGCTGATGGTGTAATGTGGCTGTGAGTGAAAATGGTTGTATGTCTGTGTTGCGGTGGGGTGTTGGGGCGGAGTTTTTTCTTTTTTCTTTTGGGCATT
>NC_068984.1:80842504-80845159 GCF_001194135.2 Octopus bimaculoides
CATTGCTCTTCATTCGTCGCTGTTGTCAGTAGGGTCCAGCTCGGTGGGAGGTACATTCTTTGGTTTTGGGGTGTCTTCCATTGGAGTGGTTTTGGTTGGTATACTGGCTCGTTGTGTAGAATGCGAACCTTCCTGTGTGGGTGGTGCTATAGTTTCTTATACTGGGGGTGTCCGCTGCTGTGAACGTTGATATGTCTTCTGTAGGTTGTATGGACTTGGCTGTTTCGGTGGGTGGTGGGGAGGCTTGTGGTGTGTACTGGATTGACTTTGTTGGGATGTGTTGGGGTGTCTCCTTTGCTGGGCGGTGGCTTATGTCTCTTGCTCCCAGTGGGCAGGAGGCTGTGAGGTGGTCTTTTGTTCACATCGGTAGCATCTGGGTCTATGCCCTTCCACCATCATCGCAGTATTGTGCCATCTTGTATGTTTATCAGGTCTGGTATTTGTTCTAGGTCCTGCTGGTTTGCTTTGATTAGCAACTCTATCCCCTACCCTCAGCAGTTCTGTTGGTTTATTTTGTCCTCAATGTCTAGCAGGACAGCTGCCACTACCCATAGGCTGTCAATCTCTGGGGGAACCTTACCAATTTTAACTTTTGAGTCTCTTCGACTCAGGTAGGTCGGCAAGAGCACCAGCTCGTTCATTTTTAGTGGCACTGTGGAATGTTCTTTGGATTCGTCTTCCGAAACGAAACGAACCTCAACAGTGCCATATTTTTACCTCTGGCCACGTATTTGATCCTTGACCATACTGGTTGCAAACATTTCTCAGTAGTTTCTTTTGCTACTTGGTCAATCTTTTTTGTTCGAGTGACAGAGTTTTGTATATTATCATTTGTTGTGCCGTGCGCTGTTGTATATCATGAACGGGGGTCAAATTAACATTTGTGTCATCTCTCTGTAATAAATTCTTCACTTTTTTTATGTCTTCAACGTTTAAGTTGAGTGATTCATGTTGCACTCGTGCTGCTGATGCGAAACCGTGACTGTTTAGTTTAAATTCATCTTTCTAGAGGTCATTAATTTTCTTGTTCGGGGTGTCCTTGAAAGTATCCGTCGTATTTCTTTTGTGGAGTAGATCATTCCTCTCCGACTGCTCGCAACAGGGAAGAGAAGGAAACAGTTCGTGGTACACTTCATCTTGGTGGCCGTCACCCTCATCGAGGCTGGAAGCCATGATTGAAAACTTAATTGCATAGCAAAACTACAAATAAACGAAGATAAAATTCGTTCCTAAAAAGGGGAATTTGGGATGCGTCACCTCCCTTGCTAAGCAGGTTCAGTTACGAAGACTCACAAAATTCAACAATAATAATTATAAGCACATAACAGGAATTTACAATACTTACTAGTGTAAAAAATACACGTCTGTTCGGCATGAAATTTTATCTTTTATTCGCCACTAAGGGATAATATAAGACAGATAAGATGGGGTCGTACGGAGGCACGACAGTTAAGTGAAATAGTCGACTGAATAAACAATAGAAGACGAGTAAACTTGTTAAAAATTTAAAATATGACAATACAAAGAGAATATCGAAATGAGAAAGAAAACGTAGTGTAGGATATGGTGACCCCACAAGCCACGCCGTACACTTCTCTCACACAGGAGACTTATGGGTTAGCGCTCAAGTTAGGCGCATTCATACGTAACACGCGTGCCACTTACATCCATCTAGTCGCAGATATGCGCGGCGGCAGCAACTCTCTTTCCAGCCTTAGTTTTCTTTTTAGATGGTATATGTAGTAATTGGTTAAACCAATTCCAAAGAGAACGTTGCCCGTTCTCAAACCTTTCACTCGCGTCAACCATACGACCTTTTTTGCTATAGCCACCAAGCAGAGAAAAGATGCCAGCCTTACCCCATTAAAGGAAGGCAGAGGGACAATCTTGATGATTGACTCAGTTGACAACTGTGCTCTTCCCAGACGTGACAGCAGGTGTTCGACATAAACCTGATCCAAAATCAACGGATACTGTACGATTGTGTGCAAAACGGTTTCATCGCTCTGCTCGCATCTCGGGCATGTCCGTATTGCTGTCCTTTTGTGCCTAAACAGTTTATCCCGAACGAGCAGTACCCCTCGGTAGCACTGCCAGGCCAGAGGTTTCTGGTAGTTATCCATGGGCCTTGGCACGAAAGTTCTCCGGAACAGACTGGCAAGTTGACCGTCATCGAAGCCCAGGGTCTCCCCCAGAGCGTCATCGCAATTACCGGCCACTAACCCCACCTCACCGAACACGCTGCCTGTACGGCAGAAAAGCGTGAGAGCCTGACGGCCCTCTGCTTGCAAAGCACCCTACCGTTTAGCAACAGTTGACAGCAGATAGAGCGTCTGACCAGCGGACCCCGCCCTTTCCACAAGAAGCGGAAGAGTAAGCGCTCCAACTTGTCCAGACACGAATCCAGACAAGGCACGGCGGTTAGGCGGTAAATAATGACGGATGCAATGTACACATTCACCAACTCAAATCTGCCCTTTCAGGGATAGCTTCCTCTCAACCCATTTCTGGGTAAGATTGGCTACTCTGCTCGTTACCGCACCCCAGTTTCTCTCTACCTGGAGGTCTGGCTCGAATCAGACCTCGAGCAATTTCACCGGGTCGTCCGTCCACCGTCCCATGACAAGAAAAGTAGGTAATATGACAAGAGAGTCT
>NC_068984.1:80845607-80847184 GCF_001194135.2 Octopus bimaculoides
TGTGTGTGTGTGTGTGTGTGTGTGTGTGTGTGTGTGTGTGTGTGTGTGTGTGTGTGTATACGGCGGACGTCTTTCAGTTTCTGCCAACCAGTTTCTCTCACAAGGCTTTGGATAGCCCAGGGCTATAGTTGAAGACACGGGTCCAAGGTGCTAGCCAATGGGACTAACTGAACCCGAAATCCTGTTGTTGGAGAGTGAACATCCCGACCACACAGTCGTGCCAGCGCCTAGCCATCAACTGTTTTAAATATACAATTTGTTAACCCTGATTATAAATTCACAATTTAATTACGTGTAATCAATGATGCACTTTCTTTAACAACAGTTTACATTTCCAATACGCATGTATGTCTATGTGTGTCTATATGTGGTGTTATGCGGTTATGTGTGGTTACGCATGTCTATGTTCGGCTATACGCGGTCTATGTGTGGCTATGTGTGACTGTGTGTGTTTGTGTAGAATTATAATTACATCAATATATCAGTTGATATTTAATTTACATTAAAATCTGAATTATTAATATATAATTTAATGTTAACAAATAGAAAGAAATACAAGTTATTTACAAAAAAAGAAAGAATCCATTTCCGAGTTGATATAAAACAAAAAACAAAAGCAAAAACATCCAATTTAAAAGTCAAAGATATTTAATCGTTCTCGCATTCTTTACAAATAAATGTATGTATGTATGTATGCATGTATGTATGTCTGTACTTACGGACGTATGCATGCATGCACGCATGTATGTATGTGTGTGTATGTGAGTGTGTCTGTGTGTGTGTGCGCTGGCATCAAAGGGAGAGAGAGAGAGAGTGTGTGGAGAGGGAGCAAAATATATTGCTATCATATACGATTTTTATATGTGTTTGTTGCATGCATTTGGTTAAAATGAATTTGTGTACAATGACGATGTGTAAATTATCCTCTTGTGAGTGTGCATGCACATGTGTATATAGAACGCTCATGTGTGTGTGTGTGTGTGTGTGTGTGTGTGTGTGCGCGTGTGTGTGTTTGTACGTACGTGCATGCATGTGAGGATGTGTGTGTATGTATAAAAGAGAGAAAGACAGAAAAATGAGCTCGTGATAATTTTGGGTGAACTTTAATTGAATACACAGATATGTGATGTGTATGTAGTTCATATATATACAAAAAAAAAACGATTTGAATGTGTATTCACAGATTTATACATCTCATTTGTCTTAATAATAATAAAACTCAATATAATTGTCAGTGCGAGAGAGAAAACTAACGAGTTAGAGATATACCAATGCATGTACACAAATACATAGCTATACACATCACACATCTCTCAATCTCTCACTCCCTCTCTTTATATATATGCATGCATGTATGTATGATGTATGCATGAATACATACATACATATATATATATGCAGGAGTGGCTGTGTGGTAAGTAGCTTGCTTACCAACCACATGGTTCCGGGTTCAGTCCCACTGCGTGGCATCTTGGGCAAGTGTCTTCTACTATAGCCTCGGGCCGACCAAAGCCTTGTGAGTGGATTTGGTAGACGGAAACTGAAAGAAGCCTGTCGTATATATGTATATATATGTG
>NC_068984.1:80847831-80852520 GCF_001194135.2 Octopus bimaculoides
TATATATATATATACATACATATATACATACTTACACACACACACACACACACACACACACACACATGTATATATATATATATATATATATATATATGCATGCATACATTTTGGTAAATCTGTGTCTATGTATATGTTTACATGCGTGGATGTTTACACAAATTGAAGGAAGTCACTGCAAAAGTTCATATTCAATTTTGCTTGATAATCCTATAATTCCAGACCCAGATTACGTTACAGATATTGGCTGTCACTGCAGCATATGCTGAAGTTTAATTAAACTTGGCATGAATTAAAAGTGAAGCGAATTTGTTATCATGCACAGTGAACTGTTTTAGCTTCAAAATTTGTCATTTGCAGATTGCTTTTGTAAATTGATGGCGAAAATTCTCTGATCTGGCTGGTTGGCTGAAGAGAGGTTAAGTTTTAGAAATTTTTACATTTTCTATTTGTTGTCCTTGTTTTTATTATTGTTGATGTTGTTGTTGTTGTTGCTATTCGTTCTGTTCATTGAGTCAGTATGGTATTGGGTATAGTTGTGGTAGTGACAGGACGTTTTAATATTTGAAATTTCCGTTTTGTAAGCACTATTATCATTTTATTGTTTCCTTTTGCTTTTTGTTGTCTTTTTATCTAATCATGCAAATAGTTTTAAATGTGACATATGATACATCAAAATTATTCTCAGAAATCAAACTGCCAAACTTAACAACAACTGATCTCCTCTCAGACACGCATTCACTTCCGAACTAACCAGATAACCTCTCAGAATCACACGTTATGTTGCATTATTTTAGAAAGATATTAGATATTAGCACAAAGAATACTTTACTAGGTGTCTGGAGATTCGCACGTATGTTGGATAGTGGACATGTCAAATTTATTTCATTTGCTTTGCAGAATACGTTCCGAGTTTACAAATGTATTGTAAATTTCCTGTTGAGCTTGAATAAATTCTCACTTTGGCTCATGGCCACAAATCTATAAGGGACAGATGCAATCGATTCCGATTCTTTGTAAATTAGAGCTATTTGTGCTATCGTCCCCAAAGAATGAATAGTAAAATGACTTGCGATGGCATTTGAAACCAGAACATAGAGCAATTACTAATTTTCGTTTTTTAACATTAGGTGATGATCATAAATTTTACGGACTGGACATAGTCCACTAAACTGCCCCAGTAGATTACTGCTACTTTACTTTATCTGCAAAGGGAAGAAGAATAATAGATGACTGCAGCAAGACTTGAACTCAAAATTTAACAGAAACCAACTAAATACTACAAGTCGTTCTACCCATCGCTCTACTGATTCTTTCACTCCACCTCCTTACGAAACATCCAGTTGGATTTTGACGGATGAAATCTCATAACCCTTCTTTTTGTTAGCAATAGTTTCTAACACAGGTGCAAAGCCATAACTTTTCAAGAGGAGGATTGTTGGTTAAATAGACCCCAGTACTTGACTGGAGTCTTATTTTATTGATCCTGAAAGAAGTAAAAGCATAGCTGACCTCTGTTGGATTTTAAATCCGAAAGTAAAGACTGGAACAAATACTGCGAGGTATTTTTAACAACAGTGTAACGATTCTACCAATTCACTGCTCCCCCTTTCATTATTAATAAAAATTAGGGTTTCTAACTAATTCCATCCCAAAGGCCATGCATTTACAAGTAGTATCAATCGAATTGATCCCTGCAGACTACTGAGTGGCTGTTTGATAAAATCATGAGAGCATCGGACTAATCCCAATTTATCTGTTCTATGGCGACATGTCAACATTTCGATGGACTGAAGCAGGACAATGGTCATCAGCCATTTTCTTCTAATTCCACCCTACACCCGTCTCCGACTACGGTTTGCTATGTACCAGGCGTCTTTACTTTTTGTCGTATAGGATTGGTTGGTGTATTATTGCTGTTGAATTTTTGTGACGGAGGTTTCAGCAGCAGAGCGGATCCATGTTGTTTGGCTTTTGTAGTGCTTAGGAGGCCTTCGGGTTGTGAGTGCTACCACATGTGTAACATACTTCTACCTTCAACAATAACTTGATTATATTAAGCTAATTATAAACGTTAGCCACAACCTGTCCAAATCGCAGGAAGGCCTATTACATACTCTTGTATATTGTGATCGTATAAAAGGCCGCGAATTGTTTATATCTGCAGCAACAGAACTGGCTCCCGAAAATTAGATTGGATTCGGTTATGTGAAAATCTAAAACACGAAGTAGCAAAGACGGGCATAAATTTACCATGGTGAACAACCTAAAGATAATCACCCAGTAAGAAAGCCACGATATGGTCACGTGAACTGTTAGAAATAGCAGTCATATCTCCCTCAAATTGTACTCTACTATTTGAGAAAAGGAAATATATATATATAGGTTAATGTGACACTGCGTCCCTACAAATCAGAAAAGGACACAATGATCAAGGCTGGAATACCTTTGTTCACAGATCGCCTAATTCAGAGATGACCTGGGATTAAACAACTAGAAACATAATGGTATGCTTTTACATAGACAATACTCAAGTGGACCGGGTGCCCTAAATATAAACAAATAGCTAATCTTGGTCTGGAAAAACATGAAGTGGTATGAATATGTACCAAACACGGTATATGACAATCGAAACATGTTTATTCAAGAGAGGCAATATAATCTGTATAGTTATAATAAGCAAGGACTGCAACGAAGATAATTTTACGTTGAAAGACACTGCGAACCCTTCAGATCAAAATATTTTCCGAAAGAATTTGAAGAAAATTGTTAAAATTGAAAAAAAGAACATATGAAACTTGAAAATAATAAAAGTATCAATAACTGGAGTACTTTGTGGAATTAAAAACGTAGGCGCAAAAACATAGAGGCTATACTAGAGCTCATAACATTATACACAGCACAAAAAAGAATTTTCTTTCATACAGCCCACATCCTACACAAAACACTTCCTATTCCGGAGCACAGCTCAGAGAGCACACTCTTTATATACAACATTGTCTTACACAATAACCACCTAATATAATATGACAATCCACACAGCCCATACTTTACATAATCATCTCTCAATAAAATACATTTCATACTCTATGGAATCAACTCTAGGTAATACAACACAACTAATATGGCGCATATTTTACATAATTGGTTTCAAATTTTGGCACAACACCAGCAGCTTTTGCGGGGGAGGGAGTGATACTTATTTTATCGAGCCCAGAAGGATGAAAATCAAAGCCGACCTCAGCAGAATTTGAACTAAGAACGTGAAGACAGACGAAATGACGCTATGCATTTTGCCCAGCGTGCTAACGATTTTATCACCTAATAATATAATATATAACACAGACAGACAGACAGACAGATAGATAGATAGATAGATAGATAGATAGATAGATAGATAGATAGATAGATAGATAGATAAAAATGATTAATGAGTTGTAAGGACACATCCCATCCAAAGTACCACGTTGCAATTTTAGTATAGGACTGAAAGATTTCTTGTTTTTCGATGAATTTGATTCAGCTGCGAAACAACTAAGAATGGGGAAATGGTGTGGGGAATGATAAAATGATTTTGTATACTGTTCAAGAAAGAGATAATTTGAACAGGAATAATAATGTACAAAATGCATCTGGGTTGTGATCATGATATCACATCACAAACACATTTTCACGGTAAACGTCATTGTGAAAACTAACCCCTGTACAATGTCTGACTTCGAACATAATCAGCAAGTCATGGCATGTCGCATCTCATTCAATTAATCTGGTTTCATCGGGCGATTAACATTTAATAGGCTAGTTGGCGTTAACAACTCTAACGCAGGGAATATTAAAAAGCTAACAGGAATAAATTACGTGGTGAGAAAAAGGAAGCAATTTTGATCAAATATTATTTTAATTATATCTGCAAGCACAGAAGACAATTCCGGACATTTTTGGTCTTGTTATATGACCTCGTCATTAAAAAGAGTATTAGTCTTTGACAAATATTTTTTCCTCAACGTATAATTAGTACTAATTTGATAGTTAACGGTACTCCCTGCATTAAATATGTTAACATTAATTTAACTACGGTTTTTCGTGCAAATGACCTCTCCGAGTTATTCATTCTCTAAATAGTTTTATTTTTCTGCGTCAACTGAATGTTATACATTTATTTAGTGGTTCATCACTGATGCGGCAAACGGTTTACCAATAAGATCATAATATAACCAAACCTTATCGAGAGTAATTTCCTTTACATGCCGAAATTATACTTTTTAACTTTGGCTCAAGGCCAGCAATTTTTAGAGGAGGGACAAGTTAATTCATTGACCTCTGTAGTTGACTGATACTTATTTTATCGGTCCCGACAGGATGAAAAGGTAAGTCGACCTCAGCGGAATTTCAACTCAGAAGGTAAAGAACCGACATAATGGTTTCAAATTTTGGCACATGGCTAACAATTGTAAGGGAGTTGGTAAGACGAACACATCGACCCCAGTGTTCATATGGTACTTATTTTATCGTTTGAACTCAAACGGTACAACCAGAAGAAATGCCGCTAAGCATTTTGTCTGGCGTGCTAACGATTCTGCCAGCTTGTCGACTTAGAAAAAAAAGAGCCGAAAGAATTTAAAAAGTATTTATTAGTCATTGGCTAGCATTATTTTCTTTCCGTACCATAAATATTGATTTCAAATTTTT
>NC_068984.1:80852530-80853195 GCF_001194135.2 Octopus bimaculoides
AGGGGATTAATTAAGTTGACCCCCAGTGCGTAACTGGTACTTATTTAATCGACCCTGAAAGGATGAAAGCAAAGTCGACCTCAGCGTAATTTGAACTTTTCCGTACCATAAACATTACTAGCTATGTCTTTTATACACCTCATATTAAATATGTTAATATTGGTTTTAAATTTCGGCACAAGACCAGCAATTGTGGGAGTGGAAGTCGATCACGTCGATCCTGGTACCTGACTGGTACTTATTTTATCGACCCCATAGAAAGAAAGACAAACTCGACCACGGCGGTATTTGAACTCGGAGCATAAAGTCAGAAGAAATACCAATGAGCATTTTTTTTTTCGGCACGGTGACGATTTTGCTAGCTCGTGGGCCTAAAATATGTTAATATTTTTTTCTACTTTAGACACAAGGCCCGAAATTTCTGGGGAGGCGGCCAGTCAATTAGATCGACCCAGTACGCAACTGGTACTTAATTTATCGACCCGAAACGATGAAAGGCAAAGTCGACCGCGGCAGAATTTGAAATACTGCTAAGCATTTCGCCCGGCGTGCCAACGTTTCTACCTGCTCGCCGCCTTAAAATATGTTAATATTTATTTCTTTGTTGCCCACAGTAGGCTAAACATAGAGGGGACAAACAAGAACAGACAAAGGTATTAAGTCGA
>NC_068984.1:80854658-80856695 GCF_001194135.2 Octopus bimaculoides
GTGTGTGTGTGTGTGTGTGTGTGTGTGTGTGTGTGTGTGTGTGTGTGTGTGTGTGTGTGCGTGTGCGAGCGCGAATGGTGTATCTAGGTGAATCATTTTAATATACATTTTAGTCGAATTTTACCTTAAAGAACAAATATTTAGACTTGCAATCCTAACAATATAGATATTATTTGTTTCTTGTTGATTGGTAACGGAAGAAGACGTTATGACATTCATACCAATGGCATTGTAAGTGCGGTAAAGAGCAACGATTTCAAATGAAGTGGAAATACACTATACGAACGCAGCTCACCGGGAGATGACTACAAGCGTTTTCGGTCTTCGTTACATTTATATTTAACCTACTACGGCGTTAAGTAAAATAGGTAAGCCTCTACATGGTCGTTCGACTTGCTAGAAACATCAACTAAATACCCATTAACTTGCACACTACTGTCTTAACCCCTTGCCTGTCCTGTGTATCACATGTGACACACCAGACATATTTTCCTGGCGTCCGTGCCATATATTCCCAATTTTTTTTCAACCACTAGGGTAACTTGAGAAATGAAAGATTTTTATATGACTCAGAACCTATGAAATAAGAGCTAACTTAAAGCTTGAAAACATGCATGGAAATTTAGGACAAACTTACGAAAATGCTTTGGTCAGACGAAGGGTTAAAATGAGGAAAGCCTGTATAGGATGGCGTAGCCCAACATACATTGCGTATGCAAAAAACATGGGTGGGGAATGTCGGAATTATAGCGGAAATGTGTTTGAATATAGCTCTCGATGAGCGCTGACATGGGCTAAGCAACAACAAAAGACACATTATACAAGTGTGTGCTAAAAAGTTCCTGGCTTTGGGTAAAAGATAATACATGAGGATCAGTTAATTATGATTTTATTCATCATATTCCCCTCTCAAATTCACCACACTTATTTCAACAATCCTTCAGTTTTTCTAGGCACTTTTTAAGAACTCGAAAGGCCGCATCTCCGACCTGACCATTTACGATATCCATAAAGTTAGGAACTTTTCAAACACTCCTCGTATTTACATTTCAGTCAATTGGTCAGAAATTTTCATATTTTCTATAGCAGAACCATCAGAGTGAAAACGTTTTTCAAATGGTATTCAAAAGGCCACCGAGGTTCGACGTACGATATATTTTCAAGTATTCACGAACAATAAATGAGATTTTCCAATTCATGAAGGCTACAAAACGACTCAATGACAGAAACATTTATTTTGCTCTTTATCTGTATGTCTTTCCTTTCTTTTTTCTTATTTTTAGGTCCTTGTTTTTGTTTTCGTTTATATTATTCAGTGCGTATTTATATACTCCTCTCAGTCTGTCATGGCTTAACAGCTTTACATAGATATTTAGATTAAGTAAATAAATGGCAAACATTACATTCAAACACCAGCACGCCTTTACATACATATAGATATATGCCTCTGTGTGAGCGCGCGTGTGTGTGTCTGTATATTCTAGGGGGTACTGAAAAGTTCTTGGCTTTAAGGGTATCGCGAAAGGTTTGGTTGGAGGCCAAACCTTCCGAGTTCTTTTAAAAGGCTTAGAAAAATTGAAGGATGGCTGCAATAAGGGGAATATGTTGAATAAAATCATAATTAACAGATTCTCCTATATTTTCTTTTACACAAATATATGGGTGTAGTTGTGTGGGTAAGAAGTTCGCTTCCCAACCTCATGGTTCTAGGTTCAGTCCCACTGCGTAGTACATTGAGCAAGTCTCTTCTACAAAAGCCTTCGGCCAACCTAAGCTTTCTTATAGGATTTAGTAGACGGAAGCCGAAAGAACACCGTCGTGTGTGTGTGTGTGTTTGTCCACCACGACCACCTGACGATCGATGTTATTATGTTAACAGTTCAGCAAAAGACACCGATAAAATAAGTCTCAGGCTTTAAAAAAAATAAGTACTGGCCTCGATTCCCTCGATTAAAAATTCTTCAGTGCGATGCCCCAACATGGCTGCAGTCTAATGACTGAAACATGTAAAAGATAACTATATATATATATATATAT
>NC_068984.1:80858331-80859077 GCF_001194135.2 Octopus bimaculoides
AAGATTAGCCCCTTTGTTTAGGCTCTCCAAGTCTAGTTGAGGAAATGAGAGATGATCTCTTCATATCGTCAGACCTGAGATTGGACCCCACAAATGCTTCATAAAAAATGGCTTCCCGCTCAAGGTACACAAGAGTGAATCTGATGGTGGCATTAGTTGAAATGGATTACCGACTGAGCCTATCATTACCCGAAAACAGAGACGATGGTTTTTTTTTATGAAAAAGAGAGAGAAGAGAAGAGAAAGAAAGAGAAAGAGAAAGAGAGAGAGCTTTACCGGCTACCAAATTTCACACACATTGAGTCGATCTGTGTCTTTAGCAGAAACCAGTTACCCAGGTGTCGCAGAGTAAGACCCTTCTAGAACCCTCGTACTTGTAAAGAGAATTTCTTAATTACAGAGCTACGCCTACATCTATACACTCTGGTCATACGCAGTTCAAAAGTTCAAATCCGTTCACACGCTAAAATAATACAAAATGGTGTTCAATGTGAAAGATCTACATTGATTTTTAATGTCATTAAATACAATTTATTGCTGGTGACCGATAAGGTCAAATCAGACTATGAGCTAAGTTTCTGTCATTAGCTAACAACGTCATTTAGTTTGTAGAGCGTACCCTCCTTCATACGTACATACATACGTACATGCATACGTACATACATGTATACATACATACAAACACACACTATATACACACACATACATACGTACAATGTTACATATAAGCTATATATAAATATATA
>NC_068984.1:80859629-80863816 GCF_001194135.2 Octopus bimaculoides
ACGATAATAACGTACAAACATATATATGTGGGAGAGGTGTCTATGTACGAGGGGGGGGGTGAAAAGTTCCTGGCTTTGGGTAAAAGAAAATTAAAGAGAATCAGTTAATTACGATTTTATTCAACATATTCCCCTCTCAGATTCACACAATTATTTGCAGTAGTTCTTCAGCTTTTCTAAACCCTGTACAAACTTCACGATACCCTTAAAGCCAGGAACTTTTCAGCACCATCTCGTATATATGCGTGTGTGTGTGTGTGTGGATTACTACATACAAAGACCTGTATGTATTTTTTGTGTTGGCAGTGGTGGATCCCTATTTCTAGTCAGTGCATGCATATAGGTGACAAAAAATTCTGAAATTTTAATCTCCCACTATTTTGCGAGCTGCCTTGATTGATGAAGTCTAGGAAATGAAAGCGCCACTCGATGTAGCCATCAATCATTCTGATTTCTCTTGACACCGAATCACAGTAGCTGATACTTCGAAAATGATATTTGTGTTGTGCAAACGTCTGCCACCGTATTCTCTTTAAGGTACAGATACTTTCAAATATTATAGTACATTATGTCTCTCGTAAATATAACTATTCGATATCGAAATATTTTATGAGAAATATTATAATCTCTATGAGGTACAAATGATACTTTCCAACACCATTATGCCTCTTATGACTAGTACAATCCGACATTGAAGTATTTTACGAGGAATAGAACAAAATAGCCAGTTTTGTTCATTCTGGTTTCTCAAAGGCCTTTGGTGATGGGTGCGTGACGATGTATGCAGGCTTGACGATTTGGAAGCATACAGTCATAAAAATGAATTTTAAATCTCGGTAGGGGATTTATCTTAACGAGGAATCTTTTCGACCTTAGCAGTTAGAAGAATTGGGTGTATTGCCTTGTGACAGAGCAGTTTTATTTAAGGAGGATACAGCTCATTCAGTTACAGAGAAGCGATTAGAAAATTTATCTCAAACAATGTCTGTTTCACAATGTGGGCAGTTTACCGCCACTAACGAATGTTCATTTCAGCAGGAGCAACAAATGTAAAAACGGAAATGTAATCTATAAAATGTTTAAATGTACACAAGTGTGTGTGTGTGTGTGTGTGTGTGTGTGTGTGTGTGTGTGTGCGCGTGTGCGTGTGTGTGTGTGTAAGGCGAGTGTGAGAGATAGGAAAACTCAAGGGTAACGTTGTCTTTAAAAGCAGAATTAAAAAATTCATAGATTAATTAGAGGGAGCAAGATTAGCCCTCTGAGTGTGCTGTTGGAGTATGTGAACTCTGCTGAATTATTTAAAAACCAATAGAGCTTCTCTTGTTGCAACTAAACTTTATCAATATTGCAGCACTTTCAGAGACGCATTTGTCAGAGAAAGGTTAGCTAAAATGAGTCATTGCTACAGTTTTAATATCTTGCCTTGTAAGTTACCACGCAGCCATACATTGCTGTCTGTTCTCTAGATCTCTCCTTTTTATAAGGTAATATGCAGTAGCCAGAACAATCAGGATTAGAGAAAGAAACAAACAAAAAGGAAAAACAAATAACGATAAGCACATTGATGTCACTATATTTAAAAGAATGCTAGTAGAGCTTCGTCGTAGAATAAATACGCCAACCAAACCTTAAGCACAACTGCCTTGTATTGCTATTTGAGAATACAAAATATATAGTTGGGTCAGCTACTTACTTGAGGTCTGTTTGATAGAAAAAATACAAAAGAAAAAATGATATCTATGGAGATCGATGTAAATTTAGTACCCAAAGCACACTTTGCAGTTTTATACCTGTTGTTATTATACCAACCTGCCGAGATCAAAGTATGGCTCAACTTGAATTTTGAAAAAAAAAATGTAGGTCTATAGTTCACGAACTAAAATGATCAGAGTCAAGTTTGTGGTGTTTCCTAAATCCACACAATGAATACATGTAACGCTTAATTGCTTGGAAGTTGTTTGCAATTCGTCTTCTCAGCTGGAGAACATTAAATCACATTTCCATTTGGATATTCAGGAACCTTTCTGCTTTATCAGTCTACATGGTGTTGTTTCTTTCATGTTATTAGTATGAAGGGGAATTATCGAGACATTTTTCAATAAACTATCAACAGATAGATGTCTGTAAGGGAGCATATAATTTCCGCTCTATTTATTATGTGCTGTCTCAGCTCTGGTAGGTTTTTCTGTATCCCATGTCAACTTACTAACGCACCGATTCTAACAAATATAACAAAACACAAGTGATAGATTGGGAATTCATTGAAAAGCCCACAGTAGTGTGACGAAAGTTTTATATCAGACTAATCAATAATTGAATAATTGATAAGTTAACAATAAAAATGAGCTAAACGACAATCAATACATCTGTTTATCGGCAAAATCATCAATAGCAAAGTACAATTGTATATGCGTGTATGCATCACGCATATACAGTTTGAATGTGCGTATTTATGCATATATGTATTTATGCCTATCTTTCTACCTGTCTGTCTATCTATCTGTGTGTGTGTTTGTTGTCAGTGTGTGTGTGTATGTGTGTGTGTGTGTGTGTGTGTGTGTGTGTGTGTGTCTGTGTGTCTGTGTGTGTGTGTATGTGTGTGTGTGTACTGGTGATGCTCCTTAGGAATGAAACGTATAAAACTAGTGAATGAGCAAACGAAAGAAAGTAGTATTGGCTTATATATATATATATATGATAACTGTTTGGCTCTGTATGATATGAAGTTTCCTGTGTGTGTAGGGAGCACTCTTCTCATCAGTTGTTTAGGGAGAAACTGAAAGGCTTGACAGAAATTCAAGATGGCTTCTAGGTATATAGGCTTTTATCAGTCAGCTCAAATCTTCCACTCTGCCTCCTAGAATGTGATGACATGGATATGTCCTGCGCACTCACGAAACTTTATGTAAAGCCGAGTCAAACTGTTATTTAAACAATATAGTTACATACATACGCACACATACATACAGACCGTCGGACAAACAAAGATACAAACAGATAAATAGCTAGCTAACTGGATAGATAGATAGATAGATAGATAGATAGATAGATAGATAGATAGATAGATAGATAGATAGATAGATAGATAGATGGATAGATAGATAGATAGATATATAGATAGATAGATATTGTTATGGAATAATTACTCTTGTGTAGAATATATTGTATAAAAGATCGTGGATAAGGCCAAAACAATGTGAAGTGCTAGGTAAATCACAAGAAAGCAAATATGTGAATTAATGTAGACTTACCTTGTATTCAATATTTCGGAGTAATGGCTCCATTTTCAAGAAATTGACGAATGTTTCTGATGTGCGTGCGTGTGAGCGTGTATGGAGTGGACATCGGCAACATTTGTCAATTTCTTGAAAATGGGGTTATTACCCCAAAATATTGAATACAAGGTAAGTCTACATTAATTCACTTATTTGTTTTCTTCTGATTTACCTTGCATTTACTTCGCATTGTTTTGGCCTTACCCACGATTTTTTAATACAATATTCTTTTACTTGTTTCAGTCATTTGACTGCAGCCATGCTGGAGCATCGCTTTGAAAACGATTGTATATATATATATATATATATATATAATATAATATAATATAATATAATATAATATAATAATATATACAGAGAGAGAGAGATGCATACATACATACATACATACATGCATACATACATACATACATACATATATACATACATACATGCATACATACATACATACATACACATCTATACAAGCAGATACACATACATATGTAAGATACATATAAAACAAGAATATTTTCACATAACATAATTTTAACTGTTATAGATATTTGTGAAAAATAACATCGCTGAAATTATTAAATTTTTGTTTAGTCATCATTGTGTGTGGAAAATGTATTTAGTATAAACATATTTTTTTTATATCCTTTTCTAGCGTGTGACATTGTGTGCGTGTGTGTGTGACTATTAGTGAGCGTGCGCGTAACGATTCAGTATTTTAAAAGCATTTGTAAGGAATCTTCTCAGAATAGACATTTAAGTTTTATTTTATTGTTGTGTGACTGTGTCTACGTACATACATACATACATGCATACATATATACAGACATAAAAACACGCATACACACACATATATGCGTATGTGTGTGTTTAGAGATGTGAGTGTATGCGTGCGTGTGTTTGCATGTAAGTATGAAG
>NC_068984.1:80863826-80864473 GCF_001194135.2 Octopus bimaculoides
ATATATATACATATATATATACATACACATATATATACAGAATTATTATTATTATTATTATTATTATTATATACACATACACATACACAAATATATATATATGTATATATGTGTGAGTGTGTGCGTATATTATTATTATTAATAATAATAATAATAATAATAATAATAATAATAATAATAATAATAACTATAATAATATATCATAATAATATATATACTCTTACAAAGCCTTCAAGTTTGTTTATAAATATATATGTCTCTATATACATGTATACAATATATATGTATATGTGTGTGTGTATTTATATATGAATATATACACATACATATGTACATACGCATGTATGTATGTATATGTATGTATGCGTGTATTTGTATGTATGTATGTATTCATATTAACACAAATGTTTATATTTTTACATAAAAGTTAGAAAACAGCTATAAATGAATCTAATTTTGTTTTCATATATAACCTGTCACTTTGAAATTACCGTCATCTTTATATAAAACACACAGACACACATACACACATACATATACATACATATACATAACCTATATAATATATATATATTATATAATATTATACTTTATTGTATAATACATATATATATATATATATATATATATATATATATATATATATA
>NC_068984.1:80864784-80869194 GCF_001194135.2 Octopus bimaculoides
TGTAGAAAAAAAGACATATTACAAATGTGGCAACATATTAAAACCAAGTGGGAGAGAGCAGAGGAAGAATATATAAGTCCATCTTGACATAGCAGGGTCTATGATGGACTTATATATTCTTCCTCTGCTCTCTCCCACTTGGTTTTAATATGTTGCCACATTTGTAATATGTCTTTTTTTCTACATTTTTTCGTGCAGCTGAAGATTGCTCTTCATATTGCATTTAAGGTAATGCTCACATTACTTAAATAAATTGAAGTAGCATGAAACGTGCGTACTGCAATCACTTTTGAAATCCGTGTTGCTTATTATTTGATTATGTATGCATGTATGTATGTGGTAATGTATGTATGCGTGTTTGTATGCTTGTATGCATGTATGTTTCTTTGTATCTATAAGAAACATATCCGTCAATCGCAAACAAGTATGACCGTATAACATGCACCGTACTTACGATTATTTTACGTCGTGAAGAAATATGAGCATCCTGCCATACCCTCCATCATTGACCCAGCAAGACATCCAGGAGGTGAAATCTGGAGGAAGAGAGAGAATATCACCAACACTGGGTTGGTCCACAATTTTGTCCGAGCAAACTAGAACAATGTAAAATAAAGAGCCTGTAACATTACAACAAGTGTCAGAAGAGTGTGAAAGAATAGTAAATTTAAGACATGACACAGAGAAAATTGAATATAACTGTTGCATCCAAATGAAACAAGTGTGAAATAGGCAGAATAAAAATCAAGGGTGTACTAAAATACAGCACAGTCAGGACAAGAATCTGGAAACAAACCCATGTTCTGCATGGGGAGGTCTACACCTGAGGAAAAATTGTCCTATTAAGAAAGCGGAATGCTTCTGTTGTGGAAAAATTGGACGCACAAAAGCACACTGTAAAACCAAGATGACAAAACATTGGAAGAAAGGAAAAAAATAAACAGTATGTCATCGAAAGAAAATGGTAATGTAACGAAGATGAAATTTGTAAATATGAAAATTAAAATCATAAGAGTAAAAATGCAGTTAGACACTGAAAGTGATATTACCATAGTAAATGAAGAAACTTGGAAGTATATCGGTAAGCCGAAATTAAGTAAATTTACAAAAGTAGTACATGGTGTTATGGGCAAAAGATTGTATTTTGTTGGCGAATTTGAGTATAACGTAACATTTCGTGACCAGGTGAAAACGGTAAAAACATATGTGTTAAAAATTCAGTTAATCTATTTGGCATAATTTGGAACTATTCAAATTGTGGAATACGCCCATAAGTGTTTTATGTGGATAAATAGTCGATTCAGTCGAAGGTTCGAATGAGGCTGAGGGACTGAAACAAAAAATAAAGCATTTTTTTTCCAGATGTTTTCTTGGAGGAAGTGGGCTGTTGCACGAAAACAAAGGCAGAAATTACAGTAAAACAAAGTGAAACACCTGTATTTAAACCAAAATGGAATATACCGTTCGTGGCAATAGACCAGGTAAACAAGAAACTTGAAAGCCTAGAAATAATTGAGAAGACGGACCACGGTCTACATAAAAAACAAAAATACCAAGTTAAGAGATTGTGCAGAGTTGAATGATTGGATTGCTTAATCTCACATAACTACTCATTGCCGAGTCCTGATGAAGTGTTCGCAAAACTGAATGGAGAGAAATTCTTCTCAAGATTGGACCTCTCGGAGGCATATCTAGAAATCCAAATAGAAGAAGAATGCTCACGCTTATTAACAATTTATACACACTGTTGCTTATTTAAATTTAAGCGGCTTCCTTTCGGTGTAAAAGTGGTCCCTTCCATATTTCAGCAAGTAGTGGATACAATGCTGTGTGACTGTGATTTTGCTATCACCTATTTAGACGAAATTCTGCTAAAAAGGGAATCACATGAACAACATGTAAAACACGTTGAAGGGGTATTCGAGAAGTTAGAGAATACGGTTTCAAGTTAACGGAAGAAAAATGCGAGTTCTTCATGAAAAATTTTTTTAAATTGGACCAGATAATAGATAAAAACGAACAAAATCCGGATTCATCGAGAGTAACTGCAATAAAAAAAAATATACTCACACCGAATAATGTGACTATGCTACAAGCATTCCTGGATTTAGTAAATTATTATCAAATTTACATTCCCAAGATACATAATGTGAGGGCCCCACTCAATTATCTGTTAAAGAAAAATACAAAACAGTGTTGGGCTGATAAGTACCAGAAGGCATTTGACTAGTTAAAAAGCATTTTATCATCGGACTAATTGTTAACGCATTTTGATGCAAAGTTGGCTACAGATACCAATGATTATGGTGTAGGAGCCATGCTTCTGCACGATTAAGATGATGGGAGTAAAAAGGCCCATGAGTCACGATCGTTATTACCAGCTGAAAGGAACTATAGTCAGATAGAAAAGGAAGCATTAGCAGTCATATTCGATGTGGATATAGATTGATACATAGATTGTATCAATCTATAGATTGATACATGGAAGAAGTTTCTGTCTACAAATGGATATGTAACGTGGAATGTGGTACGCGAATTACCGCTAACCCTGAAAGACATAAAGCGAAATGCGATAGAGGACAAATTCATAACAGAACTAAGAAGGACACTGTGGTCGGGAAAAGTAAATAGGAACATGATTGGTACGAAACCAAACCAAGACGTCAACCTATACTCAATTTGTAATGGCATACTGATGTATGCACAAAGAGTAGTGATACCTGAAACACTGCAAAAGAAAATGTTGAGGAAATTTCATGTTTGACATATTGCTATTTCGAGAATAAAAGCTTTAGTGCGTAGCTACGTGTACTGGCCAAAAGTAGATAGAGAAACCGAAAATTTAGTGAAAGGCTGTAGAGGATGTACTCTAGCAGCAAAATACCGACGATAAAAAGTGAAACTTGGCCAAAAGTAAATGTTCCGTGGTCGAGACTACATATCGATTTCATTGGTCATTTAAACGGTTCATACTACTTAATGGTAGTTAACAGTTTCTCTAAATGGCCAGAAATTTGTAAGTGTAAAAAAACCAGCAATCAAGCAAAATGCTTTGTCGATACGTTCAAGGAAGCCCTTAGAAAATCGAATAAAGAAGTCACGGATGAGGTAGCTTTCCAACAATTCTTAAGAGTATGCTGTGTGTCATCAAATCCAAATACACCAGCAGGTGTGTCACCAGCGGAGCTGATGTTTGCGGGGAAAATAAAACCAGTCTTCAACAAATTGTTACCGGGGAAGAGAAGAAAAATTGCAAGGGAAAATACAGCAAGATTTCTCAAAATTGGTGAAAAGGTATTATTTGTGAGGACACATAAGAACGGAAAACAGAGTTGGGAAGATGGCGTGATTATCAAACGTATAGGAAAAATGCTGTACTTGGTAAAAAGTAGTAAAGGCGTATACAAGAAGCACATGAACCAACTGAAAAAAAGATTCGTTGAGAGCGAACCCAAGAGAATGGAAGAACCAATAGAATGGCAATATGATACTTTTCAAGTACTAACACCACTACAGGTGATTGAACCCAGGCGCACAAGCATAAGAAAGAGAAAATGTACAGAGTTCCTGAAAGTGGATGCCAAACTGAAAAAATATTAAATGTGTAACCAAAAAGAAAAAAAACTCAAAAACGAGAGGTGGGTGATATAAAAAGTATTACTATTAGAAGAAATAAAATGTCATTCCCTAAGAAAAAACATAAAAGGGGACATGTTGTGCGGATAATAGTAATAACAATACAACCCTCCCACGTGACGAGTGGTATGTGCTAGTCGCTATAAATAAGGTGACGTCGGTCAGTATAAAGAGAGAGTACGAAGTAGACGGTCATAGTTTGTCGTGGTCTTACTTGTCTTACTAACTATACTGATATACCAGAGGGGGCTTTATAACAATCCGGCATTAAGGATTACAATAGATACACGCACAACATATACCTACACGCATATACTTATAAAACGTTGGATATTTTGTATAGAGGTTTGTAATTGAAGTTTTTGTCTAAAACTGTATTATGAATATCTGTGTAACATTTGTGTGATGGGAACGTATCTACTGATGTATAGATGTTTGTATGTGTTCATATACTTGTGAATGAGAATTTGTTTGTGTGTATGTGAGAGAGAGAGAGAGAGAGAGAGAGAGAGGATGGGAGTGAAAGTGAGTGGCAGAGAAAGTGAGAGAGAGAGAAAGTGAGTGAGTGTGTGTTGTGTGTGTATGTGTGTGCGTGCGTGCGAGCGTGCGTGCGTGTGTGTGTGTTTGTGTGTGTGTGTACATATTTAATTACATGTTTTATTTGTATATGCGAAAGGAAGAGGAAGATTGCTGTTGGCTTATTCGTACAATGTCAAATATATGATCACGACAAATGGAGCATTATCTTTGGTATACTCTTCCATGAAGATGCTA
>NC_068984.1:80869373-80871034 GCF_001194135.2 Octopus bimaculoides
TATATTAATTAGTGATTATTATAGATTTCAATTATATTTCTTTCCAAGCCTCCTAGTTAGACATTTTAATACTTTAATACTTTAATTGTTAGCTCGACCTGGAGAGATTCCCTGATCTTCGAGTAGCGCTTTCCCTGCCGAGTAATGTTACAACAGAGTTTCTTTGAAAGAACTCCATTTGACCGCTTGTATTCGCGATCGTATTCTTTTAGTCATTATTCTTTCCGTGCCTACCGTTTCCATAGGTGAGTGGGGGGTACGAAAACCATATTGAAGGTGGCGTATTTGGCTTTTATTCTTTGCTTTCATCTTTTTTTTTTTTTACCAAATTTTCCTTTTCTAGGGATCAAATGCTGACGCATTGAGAGATTGTAGCTCCAGTATTAAGAACATGTGATTAGAATGTCACAGGAAAGAATCATGAGACAGATCCTTTAAATCAAGCCAACCGGCAGGAGACCTAAGGGTAGGCCAGGAACGAAATGGTTGGATAATATCCATAATGTCCATAATCTCAGTTTGTCACGCTTGGGATTCTAGCCGGAAAGTTTAATGACGATTACATCTGATAGGAGCCAAAGGAGGTTCCTGACTCTCCCAGGAATAGTAGGCGGAGAAGATAGGTGGATGGAAGTATGTTAGCAATAACGTATCTATTGTTTCTCAATCTGACAGTATCTCTGAAAATGACTATTGTCTATATAATTCCATTTTCAAGCCAATGAATTAGTCGGCATTGTTTTAATGTTCTTTTATTTTGTTATCTTTATATATTTATTATTTTACGCTTGATTTCACCCTCACCTCTCATTTTTATGTCTCACCTTTATTATAACGGGTCTCTCACCAAATTCTGGGGAAAATGGCATCATTTTCGCCTATTATTTGTTTACTGGTTTATTTATTTATTTATCTTGCCATTAAAAGTTCATCGTCACATCCTTATACCAACACCTAATTCTACTCCTCAAACAGTCTGTAAAGACGAGAATCAAACAAAAACATCAAATTTAACAATCGACCATTAACCAATATTAAGCTGCGTATAATGTTAAAAGGGGGAGGAGACGGTCTCACAGTTTAAGCACTTACTATGGACAGCGTCACCCCATCTTGTTAATAATGTCTGTATTCTGATTCTCTCTCTCATTGTCAATCCTCCCCACTTCTCACCCCCCTTCTCTTGCTCCCTTTCTTCCTCTATATATATATGTGTGTGTTTGTATGTGTGTATGTATATATGTATGTATGTATATATATATATATATATATATATATATATATATATGTGTGTGTGTGTGTGTGTGTGTATGTGTGTGTGTGTGTGTGTGTGTGTGTGTATGGTGTGTGAGTGTGTGAATATATATAGATATGTATGTGTATGTATGTCCATCCAGCAAGATGGATAAACAACTATCTATCTTCTGTGTATGCTAATAAGTGTATGAGTGTGTGTGTGTGTGTGTGTGTGTATATGTGTGTTTGTGTGTGTGTGTGTATACGCATACATACATACATACGTACGTACATATATGTGTGTGCGTGTACATATGTATGTCTATGCGTTTGTGTGTGCTTATAAACGTATGCGAATGTGAATATAAATATATATACAGATATAAACATTCACATACAAAAATGTTATGCATATGTATGTATAT
>NC_068984.1:80871145-80871598 GCF_001194135.2 Octopus bimaculoides
ATATATATATATATATATATATATATATATATATAAGTGTATATAAATTAGTGTGTGTGCGCAGATGAATATATATATATATATATGTCTATATACATATACGTATGTGAATATGCGTGTACACCTATACGTCTATACGTGTGTGATGACTATATATTTACACATGTACAACTATTTATCAAACAATCTCTATATCTATCGCTAGCACTTTAGTTATCAAATCACAACTCTCTCATATAACATCTATCTATATTGTAATATATAGTCTATCGTCTACTAAATCTCATTGCCTCTTTAATTTCATTCTCTTATCTTGTATATTTATATTACCTTGTGCGTTTGTAATGGCGTGTATGTATATGCATCCATACACACGCTCACACAGTGTATGCGTATACACACACTTACAACGTATATGTATATACATATACATGTACACATACATATATATGC
>NC_068984.1:80872730-80873548 GCF_001194135.2 Octopus bimaculoides
CTATATATATATATATATATATATATACACACACACACGCATGTATGTATGTATGTATGTATGTATGTATGTATGTATGTATGTATGTGCGTGTGTGTGTGTGTGTGTATGCGATAATAAAATAGACCTGTGTGTGTGTTCGCTTTTCATGCGAAAACGGCTACGCGAATTGCTTCCAAACTTCGGATGCATGAATAATTTGACCTTGGATACATATATGGGGTGGGGGGATCATCAGTTTATTTATTTATTTTTATTAAAATAAAAATGAACAATATTGCTTTACATTCATGATTCACGTCTGTAAAAGGTTTCTCAATGTCAACTTCCGGTATTGACGTACAATGTTTGCTTTTCAAGTTTTAATTCGCTATTTGTAAACAACTCCGATAAATTACTGAAAGAAATATTTACTAAGTTCACAAATTGAAATATTCGGTACAAGATAGATTTTTAACAAGCTTTTATTTATACGATTTGTTTTTCATTTCATATCTATTTCAGTCGTTCTTTGCAATGTTCTCTCTCCCCACCTTTCACTCCCTCTTTTTCCATTTCTTGCTCTTTCCCTTCTCTATCTCTTTCTTTGTCTATGTGCGTGTATCGATATTACTTAATCATTTTATAGCTCATTAAGAAAACTTTATGGTAAAATTATTCATTTCTAATTATCTTAGCGAGTTGCAAGAAGCAATATTTCATTTCGAGTCATTGCTAAGAAAGCACTCACACACACACACACGCACACACGCACACACACACACACTTACACTCACACATAGAGCAAACACACACAAACCTACAATGGTTCATACATA
>NC_068984.1:80873558-80873812 GCF_001194135.2 Octopus bimaculoides
AGATAGATAGATAGATAGATAGATAGATAGATAGATAGATATATAGATAGATAGATAGATAGATAGATAGATAGATAGATAGATAGATGTAGATATAGATATACATACATACATGCATATACGTATATTTCTCTGTATGCAATATATATATTAATATATTAATATATATAGATATGTACATATGTGTGTATGCATGTATATGGATATATACATACATACATATATATATATATATATATATATATATATATATA
>NC_068984.1:80873822-80874191 GCF_001194135.2 Octopus bimaculoides
TGTGTGTGTGTGTGTGTGTGTGTGTGTGTGTATACATATATATATACAAACATACATACATACATACATTCATACAAACTCCCAACCACTCCACACGCAGCACAAAGACAGGGACACACACGCCCAGATGTATACCCAACACATCCATTCACACAGATTAGAGCGTTTGGTCAGAGACTTCTTGTAATTGCCTGATTATAATCAGTATCGGCTTGCTATAGAATTGGTATGCCATGAAACTATAGAGATGGAGTTTTCGTTTCATGTATTCAATGACAAATATTGTTTTTTCATTGCCGCATAATTAGGTATAGTTAGCTTTTTCATGGCCCCCGCATTATATAAAGTTAACACATACTTTAACTACAC
>NC_068984.1:80874954-80877416 GCF_001194135.2 Octopus bimaculoides
GTGTGTGTGTGTGCGTATGGGTTTGTATGTGCGTGTATGTGTATGTACATATATAATTGTTTGTCTTACATATGCAGAAGGGAGGTGGCGGCTCATTTGCCTAAAGTCAAATATCACACACGTATGCTCATGTACACACACGCCTATATGCCTACATACATACATATATTTATATAAGTATAGATAGATAGATAGATAGATAGATAGATAGATAGATATACTTATATAAATATATGCTTATATCTATGCACAAACACAAACATAGGTGGAGGGGAAGGGAAGGAAGAGAAACTAAGTCACACCTTCACATTGTCAGTTTCGTAAGTATAGATATGTGTCGACACTTTCAGACACACACATATGTGTGTTTGTGTGTACTCCCTCGTACATCCACCGGTAATTCTCAAGGCACAGTTGAACAATTAGAAACTTGGTTCCGCAACAACTGGTCTAAAAGAGTTTCTACAAAATTCAATAATTCCCATCTTATCGCCTTATCATTAACCCCGGAGAACATCATTTACGACGAACTATTATACTCAATAAGTAATATACCTCACACCGAAGACAGATATACTAACAGTTACATACGACGGTGTGTTGAAAAGTTCTTGGCTTTAAGGGTGTCGCGAAAGGCCTGGTTGAAGGCCCAACCTTCCGAGTTCTTTTACAGGGCTTAGAAAAGCTGAAGAACCTGCTGCAATAAGTGTCTGAATATGATAGGGTAACATGATGAATAAAATCTTAATTAACTGATCCTCCTGTATTTTCTTTTACCCAATACCAGGAACTTTCCAGCACCCCCTCGTATGTACAATGTCATCGGTGTATGAGGCAGTGTGTGATTTGTGATGGTGAGGGAAGGTCGTGTTAACACAAGCTAAAGGTATTTCATTCAGGTTTTGGAAATGTTTGGGGGCTCTTTTCTTTTTCTTCTTGCACAGTACATAGGTTTGGCAACTTGGCAAGTACTAGCCAGCATTTTGTGTTGTTTTCTAAAGTGGAATATTATATTTCTGTGTGAGGCACTATTCTAAATAACATTCACACCTACAAAACTATCGACCCCATTTTGCCAATTCACCGTCCCAAAATCATTGTTTCATTAAATTGCTTCCATGTGTTTACTCATACATACGAGAGAAAATCCTCGAACATGGGAGTTACAAACGCATTGGAATAGACAAAATAGAATTATACAAAGACAAGGGAAGAAGTAAAGACGCCACGCAATGGACAGATATGTATGTACATTAGAGAAAACATATTTGATTAGAAATTAGAAGTACACGGTAATTGTTTCTAATTTAGATAGAAAGTCAGCAACTTTTGATCGATTAGGTAGAGCCTTATACTATATTGGTACTTTGTTTTATTGAAGACGAAAGGATGGAAGTCAGTTGACCACGATGCATTTGACCTCAACTGATAAGAAGCGATAGCAATTACCGCAAGGCATTTTTGGCGATGCTCCAACGTGCCTTCCAGTCCCCTACCACAGAATAATTAAATCAAGATAAAACTTTAAAAACAAGAAACATATATTGGGTAACCCAACCGCACACGACTGAATACCAAACAGTTATGTTAAGGCAGCACATCCTACGATATTGGCCACCCATGATTCTTTAAAATTGGTCCACACAAAGGTACCTGTAATTATCTTAGTGACGAACTGGGCAAGAAATCTCCAGGTCATCTAAGCAGTTGCACATGAGATTATCATAAACTAATAGTGTACTTTTAACTGGCAGTCTTATTATTCAGGTGTGATAATCTATTCCTCAGTCAATACTTTATTACGACGTTCCTCTTCTCATTTCATTCAGATGTTCCATCAGTTCTTTGTTGTTTGTGCGAAGAACCATGAATTTCATACAGTCTTGTGCAGATAGATTCCTCATTATACAATTTGTCACTCTCACTTGGGCTGAAATTTTTTTGAGAGATTTCTGTTTCTTGCTCTTCCGCGATTTCCAGCAATTCGGTATCTCTATTGTTTTTGCCCTATCCCTCCTCTTTGCTGCACGAAGTGTCAACGCTGGTTATGTTCAAGAGAAGGTCACTCGGTTTGCTTGTCAGTTCTTGGAACCAAGGGCACAGCATTCTCCCTTCCCACCATTTCCGGAGTTGCAACTACAAGTACTGTTAGAACAGTAGCTTCCAAGACCTGCTTCTGCTGCTGTCTCATCACGTACTTCTCTACTTATTCAGGGCAGAAATCCCTTAGGTGTCTTTTCCTACCACAGGTATGAAGACCACAGCAACTAGGTTGTCTGCTCTGCGCCTGTTGTCCCATAGAATTTCTTCCTGTGTCCACCACGTGGCACGGCTCAATAATTGCTCTATGGTCTTCAGGAGATCATTAAGATATGTACATCCACACAGAGCCTACATGACAACATCTGGTTACCTCGTCAGTTACCACCTGACCGTACTGCTTCACTAAAGTGACGAAAAAT
>NC_068984.1:80877426-80881502 GCF_001194135.2 Octopus bimaculoides
TTACCACCTGACCGTACTGCTTCACTAAAGTGACGAAAAATCAAGACTTAATGTTATCATCATAATCCTTTACTTTAATCATGTGTTGCACCATTACAGGTATTGCGATAAGATCTTCTGGGCATGTGTATAACGCACAGCTCGACCAGTTCTGAATATGAAATACTGTCATAGTATTTTTAACATCTTCCTATAATTGCCATTTAAGGACCATATGAATAGTTCATGTGGCTTATTCAGTAATAACTCATTTTCATTTCCTCTCCTTATTCAATAAATGACTAAGATATGGATATAGCTTTCTTTGTTACTGAGTTTTGCTCGGCAAACATTTTCTCTTGCAATTCAAATTTAAAGCCAGTCTGTCTAAGGTAGCTCCAGCTATAAAAAAAAAAAAAGGCTTGAAACGCTGTCTTTGTTTCCCAGTTTGAACGCTCCATCCATTCTTTCACTTGACGAAGAGTGGATGCTTATGTGTGATATGCTTATGTGTTGTTGTTGCTATCGTTATTCGTTCCGTTTAAAAAGATTAAAATTATTTTATTTTCTGTCAAAAATAGCAAAATATTATTATGTTTCTTCAGACAAAATAAATGTATTCTGCAGAGGAAATTGCTTTCTTTTCCTATTTTTACTATTTATAAACACATTGACTTTTATTCGAATATTTAGGAGAGCATTTTAAAACGTTATGGCCTTTGTTTCTTCATAGGCGGTAAAAAAGAAAGCTTTTATGTGTAAATAAGTCTTCTGATAAACCATGGCACTTACACTAACAAAAGGGAACTTTATTTATGTATCTAGATACAAATTGCATGATTTTACAGAGATGAGAACTCCTCCGCTATGATAAAGTCTGTCTAGTCTAATCTGAGTATGATGAAGAATATCCGGTGTTTTCTGAATCATAACGGTATAAAACCAATTATCCGGACATTGATTGTCCGAAATCGCTTATACACCTCACTAATTTACAAGCAGAAACTTCAAATTCCCGTGGGCACCAGACTACTTTACAGGTACCTTACACAGATTTGTACCTTGAAAAATACAGTATTTATAAACTTGCACCGTTTATACTAATGTACATAGACCTGGCAGAAGTAAATAGACACCCAATAAAACAACGTTTTGTCGTTATTTTAACTTGATATTTTTATGCTTCAGGTTCTATATGTGACTCTTTAATCATGTCACGTACAAAAGAAGACTTGGAACTGTCCAAATTTCAAAGAGGCCATATTGTGGATCAATTTGTAGGTGAACTTAGTCAATGTAAAATTGCAGAAAACCTTGGGATCCCGCTTTCTACAGTTAATAGAGTGATTGCGCAATTCACCATAGAGGAGAAGGAGTTCACATCACCTCACCCAGGTCGACCAGGGTCCTATGACAGGACTCTTCACTTTGTTAAGAGAAATGTGGAGGATAATCCTCATTTCAAGGCCTCTGACATAGCAGAACAAGTTGATGTCAGTCCCAGAACAGCAGTCAGGTATCCTCACAAGCTTGACTACTATGGCAGAGCAGCAAGAAGGAAGCCACTTTGATCAGCCAATACCAAGCGGAGAAAAAATTGCGCTATTGCGATGGTGGAGAGGTCACTAGCACTTGGGGACACAGTCGTGTTCTCTACAGAGTCCCGGGTGCTGTCTGGAGATTCTGTGATCAGGAATTTGATGTGAAAAGATTGCAGCCAACAATGAAACGCGGCGGCTATTCTGTGATGATCTGCAAAGCAATTTGGAGCAATGGTTGATGTATGAGGGAAACATAAACTCAGATGTGTCCATATTGCAGAAAGAACTCCTTCCAATCTTCTTCAGTGGTGAAATGATTAAAGAAAACTCTTTATTAATGGAAGATAGGGCTCCTTGTCACAGGGCTAAAAAGATCCAAGATTGACTGGAAGAGAATGGCATTAAAAAGCTTCCAGGCCAAGCCGGTAACCGGATATGAACCCCTATTAAACACTTCTGAAGAATAATGGACAGGACACTACGTAAAAAGAACAAAAAAGTATCTTCAAAGCCAGAACCTTTGAGATTACTGCATAATACTCGGCAAGAAATTCCTCAAGAAAATATACGTCATCTTATCAGTAGCATGCCTAATAGGGTCCTTGCTTTGAAAAAGGCAAAGGGTATGTCTACTAAATACTAGACATTTATATTATAATAGTTAATAAATAATTTGAATGAATAATTTCAGATTTAAGTAAATTTTAACGATTATAAGCATGTCTATTTACTTCTGTCATGTCTGTGTAGATGTATTCTGTTTAATTATTAAAGTAAATTTAATATATAATTTGGAGTTTGTTAACCAAGGTGGCCATCCCTCGTTCAGAAATTATCAGCAATTCGGAAAGGCTTTGGGAACAACAGTTCTGGAAAATCGATGTACTTCAAGTTACGTGAAAGTCGTATGTGATATTGGTTTCAAATTATGGTAATGGGCCAGCAATTTTAAGGGTGGGGGTAAATCATTTGCATCAACCTCAGTTTTCAACTGGTTCTTATTTCATCAATCTGGAAAGGGTTTAAGGCAAAGTCGATCTCGGTTCATTTGAACTCAGAACGTAAAGACGGACAAAATTCCGCTAAGCATCTTATCCAGCATGCTAACGATTCTGCTAGATTTCCGCCTTGAAGTCGTATGTAATAATAGAATGTTTTAGTTCCATAAAAGTGTTTTTGATACTTTCAATGTTGTAGAGTTTAGAATAAATCTGTGTTGGATGTATAAAGGTTATTTTTGTGCGAAAAGTATTACTACTTTTTATATACATTTTGTTTAGATGTTTACTTTTATTGCTCTTACCAAAATTATTTTAGTAATGTGTATTTTTGTAGAGTTTTTGTACATAGTGTTCTTTGCTTGTATGATTGTGCTCCTTCGGGCGTTTTCGAATGCACGCACATTTATAACAGTTTTATAGACTGCCTAGTCGTAGTTTTCGTTGTTCTCTGATAGCATTCCCACACTCAGAAGAAATAAAATTCTACGTGACGAAGCTACATTCAAGCCGTAACATCCAAGCCTTGCTATAGGTTTTTTCCCCCTTTATTTGAATATATTCAAAATAACTTTGCCAGAAGTATTTATCAACTTTGAAGAAGCAAAGGGAATTTTGAATGAACATTTGGATGAATTTCTTGTCAGTTGAACGACAGCGTAGCTGCTTTGATGGCTCATAAGAAATGCAAACTTGGTATTGGTTATAAACAGAAACACACCCACACTCACACTCACACTCACATTCACCTACATAAATACAAACACTAACGTGGGTATGTATATATGTGTATGTATGTATGTATGTATGTATGTATGTATGTATGTATGTATGTATATGCATATATATGTATATATAGAGTTATTAATATTTCTAAGTCTCTCTAAATGAGACTACGGCAGCGGTACTGGCAGCTTTCGTCCTAATTTTGGGACTGCCATGTTGGCTTGGCGATAACTATTAATATGTATATATATATTTACATAAATGTTTTTGTATATGTGTATACATATATATGCATATATATATATGTATATATATTATATATATGTATAGACATATATATAGCTATATACATGTTTGAATACGTGTGTGTATGTGTGCGTGCGTGTGTTCATGTGTGTATGTGCGTATGTATGTGGGTGTGAACCCACATACACACACATACACAGATGCATACAATACATTTACATTTTCTAATGCTGAAAACTAAACAGTATACGTGTATAATCGTACGCATACATGCATGAATGCACACATACGTACACACCCAAATACTTGCATAAATATTTACATACATATATATATACACACACGCAAAGTACAAAACAAACAAAATATCATATAGAAAAAGGCAACCAAAGAGCAAGCTTATAATTATAATACTAACGATAATCAAAATGCTTATTAGCCTTTAAATTACTTGAAAATAATAAACATAAAGAAACAACGATTCAGCTTTGAACCAATCAGAAAATTTTCGCCTAAACAATTGCTTTATAAATATATATGTGTTTGTGCCTGTACGTATGAATGTATGTATATATATATATATATA
>NC_068984.1:80881768-80882534 GCF_001194135.2 Octopus bimaculoides
ATACATACATACATGAATACATGCATACATACATACATACATACATACATACATACATACATACATACATACATACATAAATACATACATACATACATACATACATGCATACATACATACATACAACATTCACTGAAATGGTAATAACGGTGATGTATAGTGTCACGAGTACTGTTTGGTTTTTCTGCAAGTTTCTTGTTTACGCTTTCGCTAATTAGATGTTACTACAATTTACAACAACAACAACAAAAATTTAATGAAACGAAAAAAGATTTGTTTTTATATATGTTAAAATCCATACACATTATATATGTTCTTTTGATTCTTTACTGAAGTCTGGCCATGCTGGAGCATACCATTACAATGTTTTAGTCCATATTATCGATCTCAGAGCTTAGTTACGAGAGACACAACTTAAAGGAAAACCGTTTTTTTATAACATCAACGTACACACATATATACTTAAATATGTGTGTGCGTGTGTATGTGTATATATATAATTATATATATTATGCACATATATGCAAATGTATATATATATATATATATATATATTTCTATATGCACATATATATATGTACATACATATAAATTTTATATGCATACAGATTTACACATATATACAATTATACATGAGTATATATAAATATATATATATATGTATATACACATATATGTATGTATATTTAAATATATGCACATATATACCTATGTTTATATATATTATACGTAGATATATATATATATATATATATATATATATATA
>NC_068984.1:80883277-80883914 GCF_001194135.2 Octopus bimaculoides
TAATTAGGCAATTATAAAATTGATGATATTTATATATTTATTCCTCATGAAACAGCTGTTGAATGAAATTTAATTATGATCTATCGATGAAAATTTTATGTTTTTCTGCTCTGTGTGTATGTGTGTGTGTGTGTGTATATATATGTGTGTGTGTGTGTGTGTGTGTGTGTGTGTGTGTGTGTGTGTTTGTGTGTGTGTGTGTGTGTATGTGAGCGCATATTGATTTCTTTTGATCTGATAATGTGTTAAATTCTGTAAACTTTTTCGCCCCACTCAATTTAATCGACTACATAATATCACTTCACCATTAACTTGAAACAGGAATTCGTACTAACTCGTCACCCTTTCAAATTCTTCGTTGCTCCGCATGCAACACATCATCAAATGCAGCAGACATATGTTCACTCTTGCACATGTTAATCGTTAACCAGATGACGTGGCATAGTGTAATTATCATTAGATGTAGGATCAAGGTCACTTGGATACAAGACTGCAGACACGAGCACACTGCGACGATTGATTGACGCACTGTTTTTATAAATTGGGCTCTCTTTTTAATAGCGCTCATATAAATATATGCGTATGTGTGTGTGTGTGTGTGTGTGTGTCTATATGTATGTATGTACGTATGTATAAA
>NC_068984.1:80884730-80886594 GCF_001194135.2 Octopus bimaculoides
TGTGTGTGTGTGTGTGTGTGTGTGTGTGTGTGTGTGTGTGTGTGTGTGTGTGTGTGTGTTAAGGAGCCTAAGAGATCTGCAAGGTGTAGATGTGGGAAACGTTCAAAATGTATCTGGACAAATTTCTATCCGAAATCTCAGATGAGCCCACAACACGGCAGGAGGCACAAAGAAGAGCAGCTTCGCCTAGCTCGCTGCATCAAAAACAGTACCGGAAGGAGACCCGAAATCACTGAAAGGTGGTGCCCCACCATGGCTCCAGCCTCGGGATGAAACCAGTATAAGATTAAAAGAGTTTCTATATATCTTAGCAAAGGACTGCCCTAGCGGCGATTTTCTGCTTAGACATTCAATTCTGAGCTTGATTAGACATTCAATTCTGATATGTTACGTCCAATTTTCCTTCATATCCTTTATTTGTCTAATAGTACTCACTCGTTCAGTAAATGCTTTCTTAATCTCTCTTTTAAACAAATTCAGAAGTAGATCGTCTCCTGCATGGTCGTTTAATTTGCAAGAAATAGCAAGGATCACGATGGTATAGTTTAAGCCCTGTAGCATACCAAACAGCCATACCAACAAATCCACCTCTAAATTTTGATTGTCTTTTGCAAATTGTGTGGGAATCTCTGGAAAATTTCATTTTATTACAAAATATTTTACCCTCAAATCACATGGTTCTGAGTTTAGTCCCACCGCATGGCACCTTGGGCAAGTGTCTTCTACTATAGACTCGGGTCTACCAAGCCTTGAGAGTGGATTCAGTAAACTGAAAGAACCCGTTGTGTATATTATGCCTGTGTTTGTATGTTATGTGTGTGTATGTGTGTACGTGTGTGTGTGCGTGTGTGTGTGCGTGCGTGAGTGTGTGTTTGCCCCACCAACACCGCTTGACAACCGATGTTGGTTTGTTTACGTCCCTGTAACTTAGCAGTTTGGCAAAAGAGACCGATAAAATAAGTACCAGGCTTTTAAAAAATAAGTACTGGGGTTAATTCATTCGACTAAAAATTCTTCGAGATGGTACCCCAGCATGGCCGCAGTCTAGTGAGTGAAACAAGCAAAGCAAAAAAGAAACAAGTTAACAAATTCCAGAAGGACAGTTTTCTGTTAGTCACTGAATGATACTGCGATTTCCAATTAGTGTAATTTTTCTGATCTGTTACGTCTGATTTCCCTTTGTATTCTTTATTTCTCTAGAAGCACTCACTTGTTCAATGAATAAATTTAGAATACTCTTTTACTCTTTACTCTTTTACTTGTTTCAGTCATTTGACTGCGACTATGCTGGAGCACCGAATTTAGTCGAGCAAATCGACCCCGAGACTTATTCTTTGTAAGCCTAGTACTTATTCTATCGGTCTCTTTTGCCTAACCGCTAAGTTACGGGGACATAAACACACCAGCATCGGTTGTCAAGCAATGCTAGGGGGACAAACATAGACACACAGACATACACACACACATATATATACATATATACGACGGGCTTCTTTCAGTTTCCGTCTACCAAATCCACTCACAAGGCTTTGGTCGGCCCGAGGCTATAGTAGAAGTCACTGGCCCAAGACGTCACGCAGTCGGACTGAATCCGGAACCATGTGGTCGGTAAGCAAGCTACTTACCACACAGCCACTCCTAGTGTTAAAATTTATGAAGAAACTATGTACTATGTTGACTCAGCCTTTTAAATATCTTGGTTTCATCATATAAAGACATATCAGAAGATTCCGTAACATTCCATGACAGTGGAATGCGCACTTAATATGTACAGGTAAAAATCATATTGAAAGACTCACCGGTTCATCTTTTCTGTCGATACACAGACACTCATGTGTGTGTGTGTGTGTGTGTGTGTGTGTGT
>NC_068984.1:80888099-80890141 GCF_001194135.2 Octopus bimaculoides
TATATATTGCACATTGCGCTGTATGCAATTAAGCAACCTAGTCGCTGAAATTTCATCAAGGGTCCATCACTCACGACTCTTACTATTAATTGGAATCTGAATAAACATTTTAAAACCACGTTTCAACTGCAATACCAGTACCGGTTATTATTACACTAGAATTCCATTGGATTTGAAATGTAATGCTATCACCTTCAACTGAATACCAACGCAGGACGCTTGTATGATTTAGTTCACTTTGAAAGCGTCGTAGGTGATTGACCCTTCATGATATTGCAATGATTAGAATGCATAATTGCGTACAGAGCAATGTGCAGTCGCTGCAGTAGAAACACATGTTGGTCAGTCTTATATATACTGTAGAAAACATTTTGATACTTTCCACTCTCCTCCTGGTTATCAATTATATACTCTACGGAATATTAGCAGTTCTGAATAGGAACACGAAACCACCCATCGAGTGAAGCTTACAAGTACCAGTATCTCTTTTAAGCTTGAGTACTATGTAATTGGACCGTTGTGGATAGCCGGCATCTATACCAATTCGTGAGATAATACGGTATCCGTCAGGATAATTTATCCCTTTTATACTATAGTAGCGGAACCTGTGAATATTTCGTGGAATTAATAGTAAGCCTATTGGGTTATTTCTGAAAACTTTATCCAGAAAGCGTAGCCCGTGTTGTGTCTGTATGGGAAGATAGTCGCTCATCTACTTCTCATTGAAAAGTGAAAGAAATTGGAAAACGATGATTTCTTAATGCACTTTATATACACACTTAATATACTTTATGCACAATTTTATAGACTTAATACACAGTACTCATAAAATGAATATTCCGTCTTATTTTTCCATGTTTCCTAGAACCAAAAACAAATATTGCGTACATATGATCAACCTTTATTTACATTATTTACATTCGACGGATATTTGTCCTCATTTTGTTTGCACATTCTTTGCTCTTGATTTTGTCGACTACACAGTATAGTAGGGTCAGTCTGTGAGAAAAACAGCACCGTGACGCAATTCACTCTGCCAGAAATTTGGAAACGACATGCTGCACTGCTTGGCATTTGCACCGGAAGCTCCAATACGAGTGTTTGGGTGTCAATCTGAGGACAGCGCAGAGGATGTGAAAAGAGTTTGATGAGTCTAATGGTGTTTACGAAGGTACGGCAGCTCCGAAAACACACTCTGATCGTTCTGATAAGAAAAGAGCTCCTGAATTTATTGGTGAGACACAGGCTATGATTAACAACGATCCCTTCAAGTCAATCAGGACCATCGGCAGGGACATGGGAGTGTCTGAGTTTCTTATCAGGCAAGGAGTGAATGAAGACATTCGGTATTCCTCATGCTAGATGAGAAAGGGCCAATTTTTATCCCAAGCCATCAAGGACAAGAGGAAATACCGCGCTACGAAGCTTTAGAACGAACTCAAGAACATGCTTTGGTTTTTCTCAGAGTAATAAAAATCTAACATCCAGTCAACATCATGCTGTTTGCAGGAGATTCCGAAGTCGTCTGGAGGCCGTGGTTGAAGCCAATAGTGATTTTATTGAATAAATTTACTCTTTAGTGTTTCAAGATATTTTTATATAATTTTAGTAAATATATCTGTTAAAATGAGATGTCAGTGTTATTTTCATTTTTGCGTAATTTAGACGACAATTTATACACCGCATCCTGTACGTACACACACACACACACACACACACATACACATATAGTCTCCGAATGTCGTGAAAATTTAGTTGTCTGTTTTTTCACGTGCATGAATCTTTAAGTCACATGAGGAACTAAGTCAACCTGTTACTCAATATGCATGTGCGTGCGCGCGTGTGTGTGTGTGTGTGTATGTATGCATGCTATGCATAGAAGTATGCGTGTAGGTCGGAATATGCATATATATATATATAAGCTTTTGTAAACATTACTATAATTAGAAAAAGGTTTTCTTGTTTAAGTTATTAACAATTTTTTTTTAAATTTCTTCTATTTAACAGACTACCACTAACTTTTGTGGATGATGCTTGTATAT
>NC_068984.1:80890502-80895225 GCF_001194135.2 Octopus bimaculoides
TATATATGTGTGTGTGTGTGTATGTGTGTTGTGTGCGGGAGAGTATGTGTGTGTGTGTGTGTATATATATATATATATATATATACAGAGAGAGAGAGAGAGAGAAAGAGAGAGAGCGTTATGTTATACCAACCACCCCATAGCGAAGTAAATGATTTTCTACAGAAATCTTTGATCAGTAATGCCACAACTCTCAAGACATCTGTGGGAAGTGTTTTATCACTGATACCATAAAAATAGAAATGTTTTTCGAAAGGACCATTGACTCTGCTGCAGCTTATATATCACGCTATATTATTTAGAGATCTTAGTTATAAAATATATTTTGGTGCCTTTTATGAAATAAAATATTGCCAGTTACATATGTAACAGAATATCGTACAAAGAGCATTTACAATTATATTGTTACATCTGATGCACAGAGAGAGAGAGAGAGAGTCGAAAGTTAACTAGAAATAATCATGTTGTAAGGAAAATCAATATCATTTTAATTTAAGGGGAAACAATTCGGGCATGTTTTGAGCGAATTATGATTCCATCAGTTAAACGTCACCTTTAACACTTTTATCATATCAGTATTGAAACAATCACTATGTAAATGTATGAGATTGTGCATTGGTTGACGCAAAGCAATAGAATTGTTGAAAGAATAATTGATTCGAGCGTCATACGTCTTTAAATCATTTATTCTCTAAACAGTGGTTTAAAGAAGTTCGTTAATTGCGGCAAGGGAAATGGAATACTTTGATAAAAGTATAATGATGTACCATATATTGTATTATACTTTCATCTACGTGAATGTGTGTATGTAATAATGAATTACATACATGTAATATATATACATAGATATGTATATGTATGGGTACAAAATTTTCTGACAAAGCGAAATTTGGAAAATGGAAACAGTAAGAACAAATTTTCTATCTATTTCATTTGTTAAGAGATAATTAAACTGGGTTTTGCGAAAATCACATAATGAGTGTCTGATGTTCTTGTGATAATTAGCATGCTAGCTAGACATATTCATGGCCTCATTTCATATGACTAATGAAAAGTTGAGTGTTGAAAAGCGTTATGATAAAATTGTGTCATGTATTGTGGCTATTTAATTTGATCAAATAACTAACTCAAATACAGTGTAGTCTCTGGTGAAAATAGAGATCATTTGGTGTACAAAATATAGTTGGTGTAATGATGAGGCTAGCTAAAGCTTTCTTCTCCTCCGGCATATTCTTCTGTTTCTTTAAGAGGTAGTCCACAATGAAGGCGGAGAACAGCAAGAACGTTAGTGCGGTATATAAATTGCTTTATGATATTTGTTCCGGTTCTTTATGTTCTGAGTTCAAATCTCGTTGAGGTCAACTTCGGTTTTCATCCTTCCGACAGGATTTTCGTTGGTCAGTTTTGACCATGCATCTACCCATGTACATATCACATCTGGGATAGATTTGGCAGACGGGGAGACTGGCTGTTGTTTCCTTCACTACATCATCGATGTTTATCCAAAAGGAAGACCACCGACTTTGTCCAATACTGTTTGGCACCAGTGTCATCGCAGACGTTGCTATCAGAACGCAAAGAACTAGAACAGATACGACAAGGCATTTTGTGACGCCTCCAACACTTCTATCGATCCACTGTCTATCGATAAAATAAAGTACCAGTCCAAGGTATTGCGAGTCATTGCTTAAAAGATTGCGTTACTGTATTTGTAGTGACTCTTTTACGTTCTAAATGCTAATACAAATGTGACGAATTTGTTTATATATAACTGACAGATGATGTCGCGTAAAAAAATATCGTAAGGGAAGCAACAAAAAACGACTTATGTATTTTCTCACGAGAATTTCATGACAAGAACATAGCACTTATCAAGGAGTCACTGAGGATCGGGGCATTACTCTTGGTCACCTCATAGAACAAGGAATGAAACGTAAGAGACATAAGGTTTTAATAGTGACCATTGCACTGGCCTCAATCCGTAGCAATCTCACTAAATTTAATATTGCTTCAATTTATGTCTTCATTTACCTTTAAAGCTACATGCTGAGAGATAACAATATGTTTCAGGGTTATTAAAGGTGACCAAAACAGCAGGGTCTGCAAACTAATGACCGTTTACCTTTAAACGTACAATGGAAACATAAACTAGCCGCTAATGAAAACATAAGCCAGCCGCTTGAAGTAATTACATGAATGAAATATCAATCTTATTTCTCTGAAATCGATACAAGGCTACAAATCTATAGTAATGGTGGGCTTTATGAATAGAATCTTCCAACAAATTGCTGGTATTTATTTTATCGATATTATCATCTCGGGAATAGGAAAAGATAAAATTTTAATCTACAATTAGAATTATATTCGCATTGAAGATGCTTTATAAGAATATTAAATTGATCCCAGTATTTGACTGATACTTTATTTTTTAGACTCTGGAAAAATGCACGGTAAAGTTGGTCCCAGTTGGATTTGCTCTCAGAGAGTAAGGGTCTATAATTGAAATAAGCGTCTATAAATGAAATATCTATAATTATAAATACTTTGTCCTACTCTATCCAAAATCGTTATAGTGTAAGACAAAATGCTCGACTAAGCCTACCTCTGCGAGATTTAACTTCTAATCTGAAAGTAGAGAAATGGAACTAAATATTATTTGAGATTTAGCTTATCCCACTTTGTACTTTACATAAATAAACATTTAAATATTTTATAAGAAGCAACACAGCAGAAATGACAAGACATTAAATTAAGAGCTCTGGGTTATAAGATCAAATTCAGTTTTTGGTGTTTCTTTGTGTCGTTAAATAGAACTTCACTTTATATATATTTTAATATTGATTTGTCTCTATCTCGTCATGGGAGACTAGCTCTTTGGGGAAAGACGTTAGTGCTACAAATGAGGCCAATTAATAGACTTATTTATCATAGAATTTACTTCTGCCACATTCTTTGCGAATGTGGTGAAGAAATAGTTGTTATTTATAATAAAATGTCGATTAATTGACCTTCATATCTATCTCCATCTAAAATATAGACGGGGAAAAATATTGCAAAGAAAGTTTATATCAGAATTTGAAGAAATTGTTGCAAGTGAGGAATGTTAACCCTCATAATCCTGCAGTATTATATATATATATATATATATATATAACTTCAATTAGAAAAATTAAAGTTGGAGGGTGGTTTATATAGGGATTACCTTTTATTAATAACTAAGGATTGCATCAATAGAACACTAGAATTATATAAGAAGAAACTATATAGTTTTTTTTTAAAGATATAGATTAAGCATAACTATATATAATGAGAACTATAATGTTAATTACTTAGATGCTAATTTGAATTTAATAACAGGTAAGACCCAACCATTCCATAAAATTAATGAAAACATTAGATATATTAATGCTAATAGTAATCATCCACTCTCGATTGAGAAATCGTTGACAGAGAATATAAGTAAAAGAATATCGCTACTTTCTTCTAATTTTGAGATTTTCCAAAAACACGCACCTTATTATAATGACGCCCTGCGGAAGACGGGATATAATGATAATATTGAATTCTTTACTAATTCTAAATATAATTATAATATAAAAGATTATAATTTAAATGATTCCTATGTTTTTTTATAATAATAAACCTAACATAAATAATTATGATAAGCTTTATTTAGGTGATTATAATATTAGTAATAGGGATTATGATAATACAAAACATAAATATAATAATAGTAGACTAAAAAAATAAGATTAAATTTAATTCTTTTATAGATAACAATAAATTTTATAATATGAAAAATAAATGTAATAATATAAATAATAAGAACAAAATTTGGTTCATTGTTCCTTATGGAGTTCAAGTTAAAAGAAACACTATTAAAGAAATTTTAAATATAATTGAGGTATTCCTTAGAGGTAATAAAAAATACAATAACATTTTTTCTAGTGATAATTTTGGAGTTGGTTACTGTTGGTAATATTCTTTCGTCTTTTAACAAATTTAAGCTAAATAAGTTTACATATTGAGATAAAAATAAATATAAATTTAATAATAACTGTAATTTAGAGGATGTAGTATATAAATGTGTAGTGACTTTGCTTGATGATAATAATATGAATGGTTATAATTTAAATACTATTTACATAGGGTCAACTTCTAACAAAATTTAATTACGTGTGTCTCAACATGAATTCTTTTAAGAATAGAAATTTAATGAATACTACTGGCCTTAGTAAATATATATGGGAACTAAAATCTAAAAATATTATGTACAATTTAAATTCGGAGATAGTTTGTAAGGCTAAATTCTATCGAATTGGTAGTGGTTTTTGTTTATTATGTACTAATGAATTTAAGGAAATATTATTAACTGATAATAAAAAAAATTGTTAATTCCCTAGATGAACGAAAAATTAAACGCAGACATAAGTTAAATTACTTATATAATAAGTTTAGCTAATTTATGTATTTATATAAACACTATTTTAAGTTACTAATTGTTGCAGTTATGATTTATAGTAGTACAATGTGTATAAATTAGCACGAGATTATAAAGGATATATTACATATTTAGAATAAGATTAAACTAAGGTATTTATAAAATAAATAAATTAATTAATTGATTAATGAAAATAGATTAAATTATTGTAATTTAGTTTCATTTTTGTATATTATATATATGTATTTTACGTAGTTTAAATTTAAATTATTTAGACTTTGA
>NC_068984.1:80896301-80896895 GCF_001194135.2 Octopus bimaculoides
TATATATATATGAGCAAAATTTAGGTTGGTTGAAATGTGTTTGTTACATATTTCAACTGCTAATGGCAAATACACTGCAGTTACTGTGGAGAAAAATCTCTCTTATAGTAAAAAGGTATAGAAAACACCCAGTTCCTTCAGTGTCGCCATCTCTCGGGAATCTCGAACATCGATGTTTCGAGTTTTTTTACTCTTGTCAGTGAAATATACCTAAGAGAGGCAGCTCTGAACGAACTTAATAAAGCTATAACTTTATATATAATTCAGTTAGTAGATCACGCTAGTATATCGCCCACAGGCGCAAAGCAGAGTTTAGGTATGAGCAGAATTTAGGTTAGTTGAAATATATTTGTTGCATATTTCAACTACTAAAGGCAAATACACTGCAGCTACGTGTTGACTGAATTATGTATATATCAAAAGCTTTATTAAGTTCGCTCAGAGTTACCTCTCTTAGGTAAATCTCATTGACAAGCGTCAAAAAACTAGCAACATCAATGTCTGAGATTACCCAGAGATGACACTAAACGAACTTGGTGTTTGCGCATCTTTTTACCATAAGGGAGATTTTTCTCCACGGTAACTATAGTACAT
>NC_068984.1:80898176-80902813 GCF_001194135.2 Octopus bimaculoides
CTGTAAAAATAGTGTATGTTTTCACAAGATAAGTTTACTCATAAAAAGATAGAGTGGCTTCATATTTTTCTAAAAACTTTATAGAAAAACGTTTTCGGAAAAAATTTAAGTTTTACTGAATAAATTCAAGCGTATATTGTAGCAAAAAGCGCTTTTTACAAAGAAAATCACATTTACATCAAAATTCAAGTTAATACATAAGTTATACGTTAAGGTCTATGAGATTTGGCAATTAATAAACATATCGTAAGCTTTAAATTCTAGTTTCAGTTGTAATATAGTCGTTTCACAATTGTGACAATTCCAAGAATGGAATAAATAGGATAAATATTCTGAATATAGTTTTAAATTCATCGGAAAAGAAAATGGGACTGTCATGTTTGGAATGCACATTGGACAATGAAATTTTGAAGCAGTAATAATCAAAGAAAATCACAGCCCAACATTATATGTTGATTAACTCTGAAAGTGGAGATTCTGCACGAAACTATCTTTAAATTCTCTTGAATATACTTCTGGTCTTGTTTTCTTTCTTAGTTTTTTTTTTTTTATTACCCACAAATATCCTAAGACAAAATAATTTACCAAAACCTCACATGAAAACACCCTATTTTACAAACCAAAACACTAACATCAATTTTATGCAAAATGGACGACTATTCTCCATGTTACTGCTCCACGCGGAATGCACGAAAATTCCCAGCAGTTTACGTACATTTTTTGTTTGTTCGTTTTTTGTTCTTGCTTTTGTTTTAGTCTGGAAGCAGAGGCTGTTATATCCATGGCCTCTCTCACAGGCTCTCTGAGACTATGAAGACAGGAATGCTAGTATGAGCTGTTAGGATGTTAAGGCAATTTAATAGCGAAGCAATTAATTCACCTCTTGTGTTACATTTATTGCTTTTGAACCGGGATGTATAGTCTGTAGTGATGTCTCTCTAAAATGCCTGTTATGTAGCTAGACATGTTACTTAATGGGACGATAGGTTAGGTCATTATTTATATATTTAAGTCGAAGTTTTTTTGTTGCATTTCTAGTGCTGACGTCCTATTTTGTATCAGATGCATGATTTTATATATGTTATGTAGACGCTTCCATGGCTTGGTCTGCCTAGTTATTAATTTGAAATTGGAGAGTACCTAGATGGCATTGAATGTAACGGCAATACAGTCGTTGTTCTGCTTGGAAAATTGCAAACTGACAACTGCATGACGAACATTGTTTGAAAGGATTGTATTCAGCGGACAGTCTGTGACATCGGAGACACAGGAGCGATTACTGAGTTAGGTAGGCTTAAGTAGTTGCCACGTAATTGGTCAACTTGGTGATGCAGAAGTCAATGTCGTAGTGGTAGAAATGATAGAGTATGACACAGCTAGTTTGTTATCCAGAGGCTGGAGTGTGTTGGGTGCGCGACTTCATGTCAGTCAGAAACCTATGATGTATGTGACGTATCTGCCTCACTGTCTAAGATACAGTATTCTATTGAGGTTTTCTCTTAGGCCTTGTATTTGATTGGCAGATGTTAGAAACGGAAGTATTTCCTGGTTAGCCTTTGTGATACAGGTCTTTTGAGATTATAGGATCGACAGGAGAGATCATCAATGATAACGACTTCCAACATATGTAGCGGCTATGAGGATTCTTCTTGAGTCGTTCGTACTTAGGGGAGGGGTGCGTAGTGCTCGTGTTATTGTATTGGACCTTATTGGAACACATTTTCAAGAACTTTGTTCAAGAAGTCAGTACTGAGGGTAAGGTTTCTCGATTATATAATGGTGACATTTAGGTACGGAATGTCAGGGAAGAATGAAGAGTTGTTTCAACCGCTTAGGAGTGAGCGTAGTTGCATATGATGCAAGTAGATCGTTGATGTATTGAGGGAAGATGCAATTGATAGAATCTGAATCAGAGAAAGCCATATTGATAATCATGGAGGTGGAGGAAAAATTCGATATGTTCAAGTAGATGGCTATCAATTACTCATTTTCTAAATATTATGTGAGATCGATAAATCGATAGCTGCCGCGGTAAGAGGATCTTTCTCCTCTTCGGAATGGGACACATTGTAGAGTATTTCCAAATACCTGGTTAATTTCAGAGAGAGACAGACAGACAGACAGACAGACAGACGACCAGACGAACAGACAAAGATAAAGAGAAACATAGAAAGATTAAAGAGTTAGCCGAGTATAGAAGCAGAGCAATAAAAGTAACACTGTCAGAGCTGATGGCCTTCTTGATTTAAAGCTACTGGAATTTCTTTCGCAATTATCGTGTATACATGCTGTAGAGCCTAGAGACCAGGAAAGAAATTGTTTGGGGAAGAATTACCTACTATGTGCAATGCAGAGTTGAATGTAAAGTAAGTAGAAAAAGAAAGATATTTTCTTCATGAAGTTACTACTTATAGATCCATCATGGTTAGAGAGTGGATGGAAGGATGTTTTTGAAAACTTGGTAGAGAGCTCTTTGTTAACGAAACAAAAGACTAGGCCCCATTTTGGGTGATGGAAGAACTTTCGATTTGTGTAATTCATGAAGGTAATTCTTTCACTAATGGTTGTGCAGAAGTTGCGGTGATGGATAAAAGTCAACTAATTTGTAAACTACAATATTTTCAAATATTGCAATATAACACGAACGACAAAACAAAACTGTCGTTATCAAACTTAAATGATTTATCTTCACAGATAATATTCAAGTCGCTATTATGCACGAAATTAAATTATAAAAGTAATCTGGGTGCCTTCCAATTTCAAATTAATAACTTAGCAGACCAAACCATGGAAACACCTACATAACGTATATAAAATCATGTACTTAAGATATAAAATATGACCACTGATACCTGTTGGTTAACAGATACGTCAACACAGTCGAAATTCAAAACAAAACACGTCGACTTAAATGTATACATAAAAATGAACACACCAACCGTCACATTAAGTAACATGCTTAACTGCATGACAACATTTTTTTAGGGAGACGCTATACATCCCGGTACAAAAACAATAAATTTTACACAAGAGGTGAAGCAATTGCTGCACTGCTAAATTGCCTTAACATCCTAAACAGCCCATATTTGCATACCTGAATATCTCACGAAGCTAACTGCACCACCTGCAATGGAATAAATATTAACATCAGCGACAATGCTCACGCCATACTTCATGTCACAAGGACAGCCTCAAATAATATATCGTCACTCCAACAATAAGTAAATGTTCTTATTAAAATTTTTCCTAAAATCTTCCACCAAAAACTATCTATTTACAACGACATCCACCAATATAAAACCTGGAAACTGAGCAGATTCCTTATAATACTAAAGCCTAATTGACTATAGATCAGAACATTTCAAACAGATTCATGGTTATGATTGTTTACTTCTCAATCATTTTGGTTCCGGATTCGATCCTGCTGCGCCGAGAAAGAGTTTTCTACTATAGCTTTGAACTAACCAAGGATGAAAGAAGGAAATTTGGTAACGGGAAACAATGCGGAAAGGTTATGCGGACAGTTATTACTATTGAAAGGGATAGCTTTGCTACACAGTGTTTGTAGAGTGCTAAGTCACATACACTATAATACAGTACAACGAGGGTGTAATTCTGTTCATTTAAATGATTGGAATTTTCATCACATAAACGGACGGAGGACCCAATAAGTGACTGAATGTGTCTAAGTAACAGTTTATGTTCAGCAATTGCTGTGAAGATTAATAATAAATTACGTCATGGGAATTTGCAAGATCGTTGGGGTTTTTTTTCGATTATTTTTACATTAATGTATGTGTTTATGTCTCTCACTTTCTTTTGCATACAACCAATACTAATGTGTGCTTGTGTGTGTATGCGTCTGTGCATGTGTGTGTGTATATATATGCCTATACATATGCATATATATATTTATGGATATATACGTGAATGTGTATATATACGTATAAATAAGCATATATATGCATATATGCATATATATAGACATATGTATATGTATGTGCGTGTATATATATATATATATATATATATATATATATATATATATATATATATATATATATATACATTATATATAAGTATATATATACATATATGTTGTTGTCTGTGATTATGTATGTGCTTATAAGTAATCCTGGGCGTGCGTACGCATCTGTATAATCTAGCGCTTAAATGTTGATCTTCATCACACAGACACACACACAAACACACACACACACACACACATACATATGCGCATCTTCACATATATACGCACGTTTATTCGCAGAAAACAACAAATAATTAAACGTAAATATAATTAGTTGTCAACAGCAGTAAAATGTGGATGTAAAACCAATAACTGGAGAAAACAAGAAGTATTATATCTAATGTTTGCTAAAAATGCTCAAATTGATATCGTGTCGACCAATACACCTACTGAATATAAATGTGTCAAACATATATTTCACTGTTCAATCTTCATGTTGGAAACGCTTCCTAACTTATTTTTAGTCTATCAATTTATCATCGTATGTATGTATGTATGTATGTATGTGTGTATGTATGTATGTATGTATGTATGTGTGTATGTATGAATGTATATATGTATGTATGTATGTATGAATGTGTGTGCGTATGTGTCTGTGACAGACCAT
>NC_068984.1:80902952-80904562 GCF_001194135.2 Octopus bimaculoides
GTGCCAGAGGGTTTGCAAATCCAATGGGGGTCTTAAAAGACATGTTAGGATCCACAATGAGCAGAACTTACTTGCAGGTATTGGTAGTGCAAATCAGAGGTGCAATCTGTGTGGGTGTTTTTTCAAAACACTGTCTGGTTTAAAAGGCCACATCAGACGCCATGAAAGGGGTAAGGTGTAGGTGCAGGAGGTGGTCAAACTCTGTTTAAGGAGTAGACAACCACCATGTATGTATGTATGAATGAATGTATGTGCGTATGTATGGGTATATATATGAATGTATGTGTGTATGTATGTATGTATGTATGCATGTATGTATGTATGTATGTATGTATGTACGTATGTATGTTTGTATGTACATATGTATGTATCTATCTTTCTATTTGGCTATCTACCTATTTATTTTCTAATTGTCTTTAGAAATCACAACACTATCTATCTATTTATCTTTTTCTTTAAATATTATCTGTCTTTAGAAAATACTGCACACAGAGAATACCGACATTTACACCTATATTAGTTTCACATATGTAAATACACACACATATATTCTACTATGAACACACATCCAACAAACAGGTTCACCTAAATACACACACACACACACACACACACACACACATTCATAATATACACGGTGTCCCAAAATGTAAGCACAGATTGAATGATTATACAGCTTGTGCATATTAAAATGCATTTCCTTTGCAAAATTTAATAGAATCTACAGACAGAATTTAATTCTTTTATGAACGCCTGTTATCAAACTGATAATATCTTTTAAGTACTACTAGCAAAACATGACCCAGTACCGACGCATGGCAATGTTGTATCTCATAATTTCGCCGTAAATTGGGCGTCATCAGCAGCAGATAACCAAACACCGAATGCCAGATCAAAAAATCAGTCGAACCGATACAGTTTAACATTGGCTAAACAGTAACTAGTTTGTACACAGCCTGCCAGTTTTTGCAGCATCCCTGGCTGCTTAGCTTCTGTACAACTATATCGGTTTGATAGATTTTCGACAGCCTGTTGTTGATGATACGAAATTTACAATGAAATTACATGATACAACAGTGCCATCTGTCGGTACTGACGAAATTTCGTCAACCGATATAATCAATGCTTTTTATAATACCTAGTGTCTGTACAAGATCATTTCTTAGGGCGTTTAGTGCAATTTATATGGAGTTCTAAACAACACATCCAAGTTAAGTTGGATATGCTAATTGAACTTCTTTAATACCACCTGAGAATAACCTACTGCACCGACAGTTTAGAACAAAATTACACGATATAAAATTTTTGAAGAACTGAAGAAAGTAACAACGAAATTGAAATGTCCGTTAGTGTAACAGCAGATGGGGTCCCAGCAATGATTGTGCCTAAGGTAGGCTTTCTATCCTAATAAAAGGACAAATTAACTTTTTTTAAGTTACTCCTTTACTCGACTGCGGCCATGCTGGAGCACCGCCTTTAGTCGAGCAAATCGACTCCGGGACTTATTCTTTGTAAGCCTAGTACTTATTCTATCGGTCTCTTTTGCCGAACTGCTAAGTGACGGGGACATAAACACACCAGCATCGGTTGTCAAGCAATGCTAGTGGGGA
>NC_068984.1:80904745-80911457 GCF_001194135.2 Octopus bimaculoides
ATATATATATATATACATATATATACGACGGGCTTCTTTCAGTTTCCGTCTACCAAATCCACTCACAAGGCTTTGGTCGGCCCGAGGTTATAGTAGAAGACACTTGCCCAAGACGCCACGCAGTGGGACTGAACCCGGAACCATATGGTTGGTAAGCAAGCTACTTATCACACAACCACTCCTGTGCCTATGGATATGGTGCATCGGCCAGGAAACAATGATTTTACAACTCGTTACATAATTCATCAAGAAAATTAAGGCACAAAGTCTGTAAAACTTAAAAACATGGGTGCTGTTATTTCAGTCATAAATTTTATAACTTATAAGTTTACTACTTCCCTTCGCTGGTTAAGTAAAGGGAAGTAGTTTTATAACCTCAGAGAAGATATATGCGCCTTCTTAAACATGAAGGTTAAATCTAACCTTTAGCTTGTGACCTTGCATTGCTCGTAGATACCACCACCTATTTAAATGATCTCAATTTAAAATTGCAAAAAGAAAATCAGTTGGTTCATAAAATGTATACTCGTGTCAAAATTTTTGAAACAAAACTTCAGGTTCAGTAGAATCAACTCAGGACTGATGACGCTTTCCATTTCTCCACACTAGCCAATCACAGTGAGTTTGGATATAATCAATGATTTTTGCTGTAGAATTAAATGAGTTTAAAATAATAAAAAAAACGAACTGAACTGCAGATTTAATTACGAGGTAGGAGCACTAAGCAGATTTAAGAACTTGAAACCTAAAGAAGCTAGTTTTAACCTTTTTAGAAATTCATTTAATGTCGATGTTGAAAATATAGCATGAAAGCAAATAACTGAAAATATAGCACGAAATGGAAATAACTGTGTTTTGATGAATTTCTTTAACAAAAATTTAAAGACAAATGTTTATTGCAGTTTATGAAAATCTTCCTGACTTAAAAACTATCCCCAAGATACTGATGCAAATATATTTGGTACTATGTATAAATGCAAGCACCTTTTTTTTTTTCTAGAGTGAAAATAATATAGTAAAAAAACTAGATTAAGATTGACAGATATTCGTCTCGATGAGAATTTACGAGATGCAACATTGTATATATCAGTAAATATTGGAAAAGTTGTAAAAAAAGTACAACGTAAAATGTCTCACTAAAATATGTGAATAAATTATCTCATTTTACGTCAATAACAAATGAATGCATACGATCTTCGTTGTATCTATATTTTGTGAGACAGCGCTTTAGCATGTCGCTTAGTCGTATTATTTTCCTCGTCAATGCTGCTCATTTATTTCACAGCATTTCAGTTATGGTTATGGCTATGATCTACCCAACTTGTCAGGTCACGTCAATTTATTTTTCAATTTCATTTTTTTTTTTTTTTAGTTGGGGGTGTTGCTTCTTTTTTGCCGGATAACTATTTTCTCCTAGTATCATAGCTTAAAAGAGTTCAGCTAAACTATGTACATAACAATGATTGAGCAAAATGTTTATTGGATTTTGTGATCTTTTGTTGTAGGTAACGTTTTCAGCATTTTTGAACCATTGGCGATTTTCACTAAAGTTCATACGCTTAAACATCTTTTGCTTTAGAAACAGGAAACGTTCATAATTTGTTTTCTCCTTGAGAAGAAATATATTTTTTTCCTTCACAAAATATTTCTTGTGTAATGAAATGAATAAATCAGAAACAATTCGCACTACTTTTTAAGTATATTTTTATATTGGTTTCAAATTTTAACACAAGACCACCAATGCCGAGGTGGGGTAAGTCGATTACATCAAATCCAGTACTCGACTGGTACTTATTTTATCGGCCTCTAAAGGACGAAAGGCAAAGTCGACCTAGACAGTATTTGAACTCAGAACGTTAAAGGCGAACCAAATACCGATAAGCGCTTTGCCCGGTCTTCTAAAGACTCTGCCAGCTCGCCGCTTTAGTATATTTTTATATTAACATTATTTATTAATTTAAAAATGACCAATGAAATTATTTACTGATCATATTGTTAAATGTACATCTGTAATATTTAAAAATTAGATTTTTAAAATTTGTATACATGGATTATGAAAATATTCAATTTTTCTTCAAAACACAAATCATAAGGATATTCATATTTAATACACAAATTTTTCAAGTATTCATTTTCTTTGTCCATGTATTATTCCGTAATGTATCACTATGCCTGTTAATCACACTATCATCAGTAAGAATATTATACCAAGGCTTCAATTTTTAATTATAGAAAGAAATCTTTCCCCTATTTCAAAGGCAGATGCTATGGGCTCCTGTAGTGAAAATAGCTGAGGTACCTTCAATAAAAATTTCCTTCAATTTGTTTCAGTAGCCCTATTATCAGCCATATCTCATGCAGCCCACTGCTTGAAAAAGGCTATTTATGTCTGTTACTTGTTTAAATGTAAATTAATGTTTTAAAAAACTGGTACTCCGTCGGTTACGACGAAGAGGTGTTCTGGTTGAGCTGATCAAGGCACGTCTGCTCGTGATATTAACGCGAACGTAGCTGAGCATTACACAGACGTGCATGTCCTTAACGTAGTTCTCAAGGAGATTCAGCGTGACACAGAATGTGAGAAACATTATCCTTTGAAGTATGTGTACCACCCGTTTTTGTCAGCTGAGTGGACTGAGGCAACGTGAAGTAAAGTGCCTTGCTCAAGGATACAAACACCACCGGAAATCGAACACACGACCTTACGATCGTGAGCCAAATACCCTAACCACTAAGCCACGCGCCTTCACAAATTGTAGCCCTAAACTATATCATCTCGTTAGAAATCAGGAGGAAAAGAGTTGGTTTAAATTTGTAATGTATGTATTGCAAAATATCAATTATAAGATGGTAGTCTGAGAGAGAAAAGCCAACGTTATTATGAACTTTATTAGTCAACTCAATTTATCATCCAGCTAGTCAGAATCTGCCAAAATTCTTTTACCATTTCGAGAAGTAAATTCTTCAACAACTGCAATTAGACTTACTTAGTGTGTTCGTGCTTTGAGATACGAAAGTATAAGCAGAGAATTTAATCTTGCTCATGTCATTCTTGATGGAAAACATATCCGAAGATTTTGCCAGAGAAAATGTTCGTTCAGCCGTAGATCTTGCAGGAATCGACAATAAAAGTTGACAAATTGTCTAAATCTCTGATATTAATTGCTTGTTATCGGCCGTATTTCTTTTCTTTGTTTCTTTTTTCAGAAAGTCTACAATGTCAGCCAAATCACAAACAAAGGTTTCTTCATAGAAACTTCAAAACCCGAAAGTCTAGACATCAAAGAACTAATGTCACCAGTGTATCTTGATGTTTGATGGGGTGCTCTTTTATTTCATAGCCCTTAGGAACTATGTCTCCAGCCTTAAATATATCTTATAAATCGTCTGATCAAAGTTTCAGTCGATAGAAGACACTATTGAATCTACAGTCGAAAATGCACTTACGCGTAATGGTTTCGTTCTACATCCAGAAATGTAGCTTTCCCAATTCTCATTCCAATTTTTATATGAGCTTTTCGCTTCTGTGGTAAAACACATTGTTTTCTACACAATATCATCACAGAGAGTATCAAAAGAATCTTCGTTCCTCATATCTTTCAAAACTTACTTTGTAATTTTGCCCTTCACAATCGTTCTATTGATTACCTTTTAGTTGTTTGCTATGACATCAATAAACAGGTTATGTGCTAGTAAGACACTGAAAATCAACATCCAATAGGACCAAATGTTTATCGAGAACTGTTGTAACCAAACTTTTTGTACACACTATCTAGTTGCAATCGAGATTGAGATACCCACCAAAGTTTCAATTTACTCTTAAACTCTTCAATGAATTTTTTCAGCTTTCTGAAATGAATTCTGTCTCTTTGGAGAATACTTGATTGAAAAATCCCTTTTATTCGCGTAAAAATCTCATTACGTCAAATGATATTTTACTTTCACTTATTGTTTCCTTCACGCTCAGGTTTCAAGAAAGTACTTAACAATTCCCAGCTGGTAAAACCTTAGGTTGAGATTCTACCAAACTGCTGACCATTCCAAATTTTTCCCAGGCATGTCGCTCGCTCAGTCAAATCCTGCAGTTGCGTAGGTGTAGTCGCAGTCTTCTAAGCACATCAATAAAAATATTGTTAGAGATTTTTGTCCGGCACCTGTGGGCCACCAAGCCTTTCTCGATCCAACGAACAGGTGAAGTAAGTTCTACCCTGTTTGATGCGTTGATATACTCGTCAGCAATAAAAAGTTTATGCCTATTTTACCGAGAAAATCTTTCACTACAAAGTCAGCCATTAAAGAACAGAACTACTTTTGAAAACAAAATTTTGCATCGTTTGTTGCTTGCTATCACTGCGAATACCCGAAATTGTAAAATAATCAAATTAAACAGATTTTTGAAAAAATATTTTCCCAGCAGACACTCGACATTTTACGTAATTATATTATCCTGAAAAATTAAAGATTTCTAACATTTTCAGATGCTTCAGCTTCATATATGAACACTTAAATAAATTAACCTCCAAACAACAATACAATGATTCTAGGTATTTTATTGTCTTTTTGTTATTTCTTATTTTTTTATTCTATTGAATCTGTATCGAGTGAACAACTTTATTACACCAAATACTATAATTTGTTAAAATGTTTTCAACACACAAAGCAACGTAATCTTATCCAAAACAGTCAACTTTCTCCCCAGACCGAATTCTAACAGGTTTCATCTGCGGCCACATTGTATGATATCGACAGCAATATGTGAGTTTCTACTTATACTACTTTAAAAAGGCAACTCCTATAAATTTTCAGCGTTGACATGATTAGGTTTTTGTTTCGTTATCTCTTTTTTATCACACAACTGAGTTCCCTAAAAGTATTTTTACCTTCTTAACAAACACATCAGTAAGTCCAACACGATTTCTCATGAAATTCGCCAAATTCCGAACTCCAATCGTTCGAAATAGATGCCAACAAATAGCTGAATAATTCTTGTGAGATTGTATCGTGCAATTACGACTGACTCGTTTCTTACACTTGCTGACAAAGTAAGACATGCGTACGGTTTGCCGAAACAGAGACTATCCCAGCACTAAATAAGTATCATACACGTCTATTTGGCGGAAGTTTTTCTGAGTGGTATCACTCTGTTCTTTATATCTCAGAAAGAATAAGGTTACAGTTCAATGAGTCCTAACTTATTGTTAACTCTATTGAGCACTTTGTGATATTATGTCGGAAATTTCATCACTCTAATTGTATTGTGTTGAAGACATATAGGTCTAAAACATACATATGTATCTGTGTGTATGTCTGCGTGTGTGTGTGCGTGGACACACCGTCATATAAATAAACATCTAAATATCGTATGTTATATCCATACACACATATACACACGCACACACACACACACACACATATTTATAAATATTAAATATCATGTGTGTGTGTACATGCATGCATGTATGTGTGTGTTTATATATACCATTATTTTATATATAAACATCTAAACAAATACTTATATGTATGTGTATATGTATTTGTGCACACACACACACACACACTTACATAAATACATACAGTAGACAGAGACATTCAAGCGTGACCACACGCAATTACATACAACATATAAACACATGAACACACGCACACACGCACACACACGCGCACATACACACGCATATACACACACACGCACACACACAAACAGACAAACACATTCGCATAGGCGTGGACGTGCGCAATTATATAAAATGAGTTTCAAGAATAACAGTACCGTTTCGAAATAAAATTGACGAAGAGATAAACAAAATCAAGGAAATTAATGAAATAACAAACAAATTGTTCTTTTACGGTTCATTTTATGTCAGCTTCGAGCCATAAAAATCGTCATCATCACCATCATCACCATCATCATCATCATCATCATCATCATCATCATCATCATCATCATCATCATCACCACCATCATCATCATCATTATCAATACCACCACCAAAACCACTTTCTACCACCATTACCATAATCATCATCATCATTATCACCGTCTTTCAACACAGCCACAACCATCACCATCACCATCACCATCACCATCACATCATCACTATCATCGTCAGCATTTTCTCCATCACCATTAACGCCGAGACCGCCAGTAACACCGCTCCACCACCACCACCATCATTATCATCGTGATTATTATTATTATTATTATTATTATTATTATTATTATTATTATTATTATTATTATCATCATCATCGTTATTATTATGTGGTAGTTTTATGAAGGATGAGGTGGGAGTTGTCATTTTGTTGTTCTGTCCGTTCAAGTCGATATATTTCCTTAAAAATATCTCTTTTTAAACTACAGCATTAATTCGTTAGTTGATATATCATTAAATACTTGATGTTATTGGCACAGTTGACTTTCTGTTATAATGTTATGATGCTATTATAGACTTTAGTAGATATCTTCACACGTTGATCCCAGCTAATAAACTATGCACGAAGATAGATAGATAGATAGATAGATAGATAGATAGATAGATAGATAGATGGATAGATAGATAGATAGATAGATGTACACATTTTATATGTGTGTTTATACATACATATATATACATATAAATACATGCATGCATACACACACATAAAATGTATACTTCTATCTATACACACACACGCACACACACACACACACACACACACACACATATATATA
>NC_068984.1:80917081-80919696 GCF_001194135.2 Octopus bimaculoides
ATATATATATATATATATATATATATATATATATATATATATATACTCACGCACACACGCATACACACATACACATATTCATATACAAACACTGTGAATCGAGATAATAGTCCATGATGATTCTTTTAGATGTTCTAAATAACTAATCGAGGGATTTTAAAGATAATTTACATGATAGTACAGTAAACTATTGTTGATTTGTATACAAAATTTTGTATTTGCAGCTTTGTTAGTTTTTGTATCAATCAATAATTTTCTTTTTCAGGTGAACAGAAGTAATTGTCCTAACATTGATTTCAAAAGATGGGGCGTGGAAAAGATCTTACAGAGTATGAGAGGAACCAGATTATAAAAGAAATAAGTAAAGGCAAGTCTGAAGATGAAGTGGCAAAGAAACTGGGTCATCATGTGAAAACAATTCGCAGATATTTACAAAATCCCAAGTATCGGAATGAGCGCAGTGATAAAGGCGAGTCCCCCGAACAGTCGCAGAGCGAGACATTTCCCATCTCAAGCGATGCTTACTTAAAAATGTCGGATGTACTATTAAAGCTTTATCTGCAGACGCTGGCATTGCAAATTTCTGCAAAATAACAGGAAATAAAATAATTGGTAGCTTTGCGAAAGAGAAGAAAGCTGCATGCAAGCCACTGTTGACTCCCACACACAAAAATGCTCGGTTAGAATGGAGTAGAATGTATATGAAGACAAATGCCGAGCCATGCTAGATGGCATAATGGTTGGCCTAAGTGATGGGTGTTTTAGGACAACCCCGTTCACATGCGTTTGCGTCGTCAGCAAGGGGGTGGAGGAGTCATGTTTTGGGCTGGAATCATGGGAGACAGGATGATTGGTGCATTTAAAGTGCCAGAAGGTGTGAAAATTAATGCTATCACTAACTGTAACTTTATTACGGCTGACTGGCTGGATGAGCTCCCATTATCTGAGCTAAGCAAGGTTATTTTTATGCACGATAAGGTCCCACCACATGCTACTAAGAGAACCGAAGAGGTCCCCTTCACATTGGGATTCAAAAGAGAAACTTTAATGAAGTGGCCAGCCTGTTCTCCAGATTTGAATCCCATCGAGAACCTCTGGAGCATCGTCAAACGTGAGATCTACCAGAATTGTAAGTAGTATACATCTAAGGAAACACTTTGGAAGGCAATACAAAACTCTGTTAAGGCAGTCCTACCATCTACTATCAAAACACTGACTGAATCCACTAATAACAGCATTTTTTAGGTCATCAAACAAAATGGTTCATACACCAAACATTAATCATAGAGTCAGAGCTTCTGTGAATATGTTATTAATGTATTTTGTTGTTCAATGGTACATTTGTGTCATATGAGTTATTTAAAATAATTCTTGAAATAGTTGCCATTTCTATCCTTATAAGTGATCACAACTATATATGCTTACACCAGAACTATTATCGCAGTACACCTGAAAAACAAGTATGCTAAATAATATGAAAACTAGGACAGCTACATACGATAAATTTTGTATACAACTGAAAATAGTGTACTGTACTATTATGCAAATTTTCTTCAAAATTCCTCGGGTAGCTATTCAAAGAAATCTAAAAAATCATCATGCACTATTATCTCTGTTCGCAGGGTACACACACACATACATGTATACATGTATACACGCATACACACACATACATCACATAAACACACACACACACACACACACACACACACACACACACATATATATATATATATATATATATATATATATATATACATACACACACATATACATATTCTTCATACCCATCACCCCTATAAATGAAATTAATAAAGATCCATTTTAGTCAATCAGTGCCGTTGGTTAATGAAATTTTGAATTAGTGTGTCTATGCAATAGCGTTTCTAGAAAAGTATATCTACCCTTAACGGTTTTAAGAAAATGTGGATGTTCGTATGTACATATGAATATAAGGTCACACGCACATATGCATGCATATGTGCGTACAATTAACATATACATACATGTACACACATATACGCATATTCATGTATATACATATACATACATGCACATACATACCCATGCACACATATGTGTGTATATATATATATATATATATATATATATATATATATATATATATATATGCAAAGTATGGTGTTTGGTTCACAGGTGATCTAAACTATTAGATACGCTGGATAAGTGCTTTAACGGGTTACTAGGATTGATTCCAAGGTCAAAGCCGAGACGGTAGTTATGGAGCCATTGCAGATTTCCGATGCAGCGGATATATAGGATGTCCTCGATTATGGGATATTCCGTCATCAGAGACAAATTGGGGAAAAAATATGGAAAATGAAAATGGTATTTATCAATAAGAAGACAACATAGAGGAAGGAAGTAAAAGAATAAGATGGAAAGAGAGAAGGAAAAACAAGCATAAAAGTTCATAGTTCAACTTTCTGAAATTATAGAAACCAAAACATGAGTTTCTCTTTCCCTTAATGTTTGACGTCTTGTTTAACAATTATATAGATAGATAGATAGATAGATAGATAGATAGATGCAAATACACACACACACACACACACACATATATATATACGTATATATATATATATATATATATA
>NC_068984.1:80919971-80922822 GCF_001194135.2 Octopus bimaculoides
ATATATAAACACACACATATATAAAGAGAGGGGGAGAGGATGGATAGATAGATAGATAGATAGATAGATAGATAGATAGATAGATAGATAGATAGATAGATACTCTGAAGTTGCGAATCAAAATGTATCCCGATATACATAACTGTTTAGGTAAAGTAACAAGTGCACAACATTGGAAATGGCGCCATTATAGAAACATGTAGAAGATACATCTGTAACAAAAAGACATGCTACGGAGCTAATATTGAATTTAATTGAAAGAGTGTGAGATTGTAGGAGTGTGTGTGAGAGGCAGTTTGTGTGAGAGTTTGTTTGTGTGTATGTGTGTGTGTGTGTGTGTGTGCGTGTGTGTGTGTGTGTGTGTGCGTACGTGTGTGTGTGTGTGTGCGTGCGTGTGTTTTCAATTGAAGGCACAAATACGTTCCAGTTTAATGCTTTCGTTTAATGATTTTTACTCATATTTCTTTATTACCGTATCTGATGGCATATAAGCTGCCCTTTCTCCCCAAAGAACATCCCAAAACATCATCCCGGATCTTATCTGCGAAACACGGTCAATATTACATGCTTTAATGTACTAAAAACACGTGGTTTACTTCTAGTGGTGATTTACCATTAACGGGCAAGGAATCTCTCTTGTAGTTTAAATTAAGTTAAGTTGAAGACCATCTTTTCCTAAATATGTGCTGCTGAAATTGGAGTACATCTAGTATACCTGTGTATCTTTTATGCCGTCAAATAAGAGTCTTAATACTTAGTTTCAAACAACACCATTGCTAAGTCCATCGTAGCAAAAACACACGAATAACGAATTCTCATAGATACAATATCAGCATGGAAGCAGTATTAGAAAACAAAAGTTAGATAATAGAATGGCATGTCTAGGCTACTTCCTATACTAGTGGCTCTCAGACTGTTTATACTTGTACACTTTAAAGAAAATCAATATATTTTAGAACAATTCATGCATAAGATAGGAAATGTATGCAAAAATGTTATGTATACTCGTTTCGCAACAACGTGGTTCCTGGTCAAGTACCACTGCACGGCACCTTGGACATGAGTTGAATTAAGCAGACGGAACTGCTTTGCAAAGACCATCGTGCAAGGACGTATATGTGTGTGTGTGTGTGTGTGTGTGCGAGTGAGTGTGTGTGTGTGTGTGTGTGTATGTGTGTGTGTGTGTGTGTGTGTGTGTGTGTGTGTGTATGCTCTTGTGCTTACACCTGTCTAATTACACCAGCCTAAACACCGGGTTTGTTTATATTGTGGTTATTTGTGGTCCCTTTTTAAGTGGCTGAAAAATATGGGAATTGATAAAACACGTTGTAGAGTCGATTCAATCAACTAGACTCTTGAAAGTGATGCCCCACAACCACTCGACAACAGGCGCCAGTTTGTTTACTCCCCCATGACTTAGCAGTTCGGCAAAAGAGACCGCAAATTAAGTTCCAGACCCAAAACTTAATTTGTCGGTCTGTTTGACTAAAACCTTTTTCAAGTTGGTACCCCAGCATGGCTGCAATCCAGCGACTGAAACAAGTAGAGGGTATGATCACCCCTAGGTCTAAGATCACCATTGTTTTTTCTCTCCTTACTGACGGATACTTTTAACATGTTCCTTTTTTTATATTTCTTTTTATTTATTAAGCAGAAATGGATTTAATTCAGGGGCCATTTTAAATATTTAACCCCTTTATTTAAACTTGCCCTTAAAATTTTCAGTGCAGTTCTAAATCATGGGATCATTAGGAAACCACGAGGTTGTAAAGTGAGCATTTCAACCACATAGCCATGCCTGCACCTATACCAAATATTAATTAAAATTCACATATTCATATTTTTTACACAACATTCTGAATTTTAAAAAAATTTTATTAATATTATTAAGAAAAAATAATCATAAAATTCATTTTTTTTTATATTTCTATTATTTTTTTTTTTAAGTATTTACTTATTTATTCAAATTCTTGTTATCAAAAAGTATAATTCTTAGTTTTTGTTACATAGTGTACAACAATAATTTCCGTTTTTTATTTTAATCGACACGTCTACAGTTATATTTCGTGTTATATTAAAACTTTATACTAAAAATTTCAGTTAATATTTTTCATTTTTTGGTGTTGCTTTTTATTTTATTTTATTTTTCAATAATTTTATTATTTTCACGACGCATCCAGTTATATCACATCTAACAGTGAAATTTTATTCTCTACAAAAACAACACACGAAACTTATAATATTGAATAAAAAGCCGGAATTAATTTCAAAGTGCCGACACGAAGAGAACAGACCGCTACCGTTAACGTCAGTTCGAACTATAAACAAGCAGTCGCTATTTGATTGCCAAATACATACATACATAGATTATTAACAAAAAATCTTTCGCAAAATAACATTTTGAGCTTTATTCTACATTCATTTCAATGCTATCCCAGTGTTATCCTTCTGATACCATTATCTTCCTTACTCCTAAACTCCTATCCATATCTGAATTTTAGTCTCCATACATTTTAATAGCAATTTTTATTTGAAATGAAAGGAATTTTTTCGAAATTATATTCCCACTTATTTTGATTTGTTTATATCTAAGGGAAACTACTCTGTTTTACTTGACGAAGCCATTTGTAAATATGCGGTATTCTTTTCTTTTAATAACTTATTATTAACTTTGAATTATTGCATTTATTATGTTCTAGTGGATAATATATTGGTTTTTAATTTTTTAAATTAGTTAACTCTATAATTGTTAGTAGTTAATAGTTTATTTTTTATTAATTTATCTGTAGATTGATTGTCTATTTTATTTTGTATAGATGGTAATTGCAAATGTTGTTAACAAGTATTAATA
>NC_068984.1:80923236-80925736 GCF_001194135.2 Octopus bimaculoides
ATATATATATATATAAACCCCTGATGAGGAAGCAATCGAATTGCTTTTTGATTTCATGGATGAGTTTTTCCTGACCCAACTTGTTCTCGAACCAACAAAGTGTCACAAAAATGCCTTGGGCCTAGTGTTCAGTAACCACACTGACACTATCCACAATATTGCAGTAGAAAAAACACCACTACTCTCAGATCATGATATGGTTGTCTGTGATCTGAGATTCTACCATCCAAAGATCAAACCCAATGACAAGCTTCTAAGCGACCACTGTGTTTTGACTAAAGAAAATAGTCTAATATCGAGGCATATAAGCCCCAGATGGAAAAAAGTGGGGTTTTTTGTACGCATGCTAATTGATCCCACATCTTTTATATTCGCGATATATATGCTAACCGTTACACCAACGTGTATGTATATACCTTTCATGGCATAATTTTATCTATGTAACAATGTTAAGTATTTTCAATTGTAAGGATTATTACGCTGTTTTTCTATATTTTGGACAGTGTTGTACTCGTAAAATTCAGACGTTCTTATTACTACAGTCAGTACACCGAAAATCTGCAATAAGCTTTCCTTATAACATTTGTCCATGTTCTTGTATTGATGCCTCCAATTAATGTTGAACGAACGTTTGAAGAATTTGCTGGTAATTTGAGTGACGAAGATAAACATTTGCTTGAAACTTTCATAGACTATTTCGAAACCACGCTGGAATACATGTGAACGTGAACAAAATAGTTTGTTACGTGCTACAAACAATGCTAAAGGCTGGAAGAACGTATTTGATAAACGTGTTGCCATTTTTCAGCCTATGATGCAGAGAATTTTTAGATGGGATATCTGTTTTTATTGTATATTAAAAATTATTCTATGTTTTTAATTTCTGCAATCTACACTTAGTACTTATTTGATATTTGAAATTATTGTACATTTGAAATCTATTATTCTCCCATGAAAGCTTGTTTTAGTTAGAATTTGGTTTGATAAAATGTCTCTCGATGAAAGAAAAGTATCACGGACTGAAACATGTCCACAGCTGCCTATTACCTCTAAACAAAGATCAGATTTTGCCATAAGCATGTAAAATAATTTTAAACGATTAATTCTTAATTTCTTAAGTTATATCTCTGTCCTTTGAAAGCCACTAAAAATTAGCACAAACTTTATTTTCCTTCTCTAACTAAAGGGCAATTCTAAGTCGAGAATTTTTTATGCATTCGTCATTTGGTACACCACTGATTGCTGCAGTCATTTCCCTTAGCTAATTTTATTTTACTATGGTAAATGCTATATTTATATATTTTATTTCAGGCAAAAACTATTGAATGATGTCGATTTCCACTTGACTATTTTCATTTTCGTATAAATTTTGTTGGATAACGAACTAATAAATACGGGTTTCTTTTCTAAGAAGGGTCCCTCACGTATTTAATCATTTCGTTTTTCCCATTTTATATATTTCGTGAGAATTTATTGACCGTTGGAATAAGATTTGAAGCAATCATTTTCAGTATTGGAAATGGTAAGCCAAATTCGCAACATTCTATGGGAAAATACGAAGAGAAAGAGAGGGAAGAGGTGAAAAGGAAATGAGAGAGAATTGATTATGCATATTTCTCTGAAATTATTCCTTCTTTAAACACCATTTGTGTTGGGACTAAATACACAGAATTACAATTATTCATTATTTCCTTCTGCTTCCAAATTGTCCATCTTCAGTAGAATTTATCGCAAATCTTTATTCATTTTTGCCAGTGACATTCATTTGTTTTCTTCTCTACTTTTTTTTTTTCCTTTTCCCTTTCCCGTTAGCGTAAGGTATAAATAACCAAGAGACATTCTTCCATTCGTTAACGTAGAATAAGAAAGCAACTATTATTACGCCAAAAAATTTTCCTTGATGTCTAATAGTGAAAACTATTCTATATTATTTTTGCATTCACGAAAAACCTCTTCTTTGAAAATGTCCAATTCGTGGAACTAGCTTGTCTCTGTCTACATTTAAACGATGAGATTTTATCGAGTTTATAGAAGTTCAGTCTGGCACTCACACACAAAAATAAACAAGTTCTAATGATAAATAAGAAGCAAAAATCTAAAATATTTTTCCTTACTAACATTCAGTTTGGCCTCTGGTGGGTAACATTCAAAGAGCTGGAATTATACACGCATTATCGACTGTAGTGAGCTTGAATGCTTTATATATTATCTACTTAAACTACTTCATTGCAGAACAGTAAAGATAAATCTAAAAACATTTTGTGTTATTATTTATAACTTTTTTTTATGGCTGATAACAAAGTTATAGCTGATCGATTTGATAGGGTCTTGACCTGCCTGCCAAGGGGGCTTTGATTTCTGTCTTCTTTGTGGCGCTGTGTTTGTATCAAGAAGTTTTAATATTTTCAACTAGTTTGTCAATCTAGACATAGTAAAGACGGGCTGACCGATAAGTTATGGATAAGCTATCGAACTTCTTGCTCTTATGATTATGAAATCA
>NC_068984.1:80927618-80928892 GCF_001194135.2 Octopus bimaculoides
ATATATATATATCTGCGCATGTGTGTATTTCTGCGTGTGTATATATATATACACGCTGACGTAAACACGCTTAATTACAAAGATTAAAATACTGGACAGAACTCTAAGAGTTAACCATTACTTTTTCAAAACAAAAGGTAGATATCCCATTAATATCTGAATAAAACCAACACTCAAACCGAGAGAGAGAGATCTGCTAACCATCAACCTAACTCCATTCTTTTGTGAACACTTATGAACTGAAAATGGCACACCTAAATATACACACCAAATTACAAAGTTCTACAAGCGTGAATGAGTTCCAACAATTAGTTCTTCCTCAAATTTAATCAATAAAAGTTCTCTTACCACCATAGCCTATCATACAGCCTAATTATCATTCAACAGAACTCAGCTTACCTAGAAAATTTAAACTTAACTGAGACTATATGAAGCCAAAATGAACTTAAATTATTTTCAGTCCCATGATAGCTTAGCTGGTCGAAACTTCGAAGCCATTGTTGTTCTTGTTAAAGAATAATAAATCTGTACTCTACCAAAAGTATTGAGTAAACGTTCAGTTTATTGTAAAATTGTTTTTATTATTACATGAAAACAAACATTCATGTGTGTGTGTGTGTGTGTGTGTGTGTGTGTGTGTGTGTGTGTGTGTGTGTGTGTGTGTGTGTGTGTGTGTGTGTGTGTGTGTGTGTGTGTGTGAGAGAGAGAGAGAGAGCTTTCAAATCAACCGTTATGTGTGTGTGTGTATGTGTGATCTTTAGCTTTCTATTACATATCCAATGTTTTATTAGAAACCACACTCCTATGGTCAGGTACGAGTTTGCATAATTTATTTTCACCAACGGTTCTTACCTCAAGAACTAGGGTGATTCCTCCATGTGGTCACACAATCTGCTAGAAATAGCAACCAAGTCACATTCAAACCACAATTTAGTATCTCAAAAATAAACACGTTGCTTATGTCTAAAAAGACGTGACATCTTTCATTATACATCTACTAGGTGAAGTTGGCTTTGTGTTAAAGAAAAACTACATCATCCCTTGACTTGCTGCAATCAAATTTCCTTCAAAGAAAAACTAACCACCTTTTTAAAAAGGGAATGATACATTGGATAATTTAGTCCAAGCTACATTTTGCCTAGAAAAAGACAGGATAATCATGGCTGGAAAGTCCGTGATTTGTAGACACAAATCGGTCAGAGATGAACTGGAGTTTAGACGACAACAATAACATGTAGAAAAAAAAAAGCTTTAATTTCGTTGTAAAACGATCT
>NC_068984.1:80929301-80930958 GCF_001194135.2 Octopus bimaculoides
TTTTTTTTTTTTTTTTTTTTTTCATCCTTTTTTTTTCCTGTTTTCCCATCTATTTTGTATATGTTAAACAATTCACCAGAGAAATGAAAGTAGATATTACGAAAATTGAGCAATAAGTAATAGCTCCGTGATTTCTACCTCATTAAATGGAGGAAATTTGCCGCTGTCATATCAATCGGGAAAGTATTAACATATAAAGGTAATAGTTAGCTTGCAGCTATAACAGTTTAGTCTGATGGTGAAATAGATATTTCATTAAGCCAAAAATAAAAAATCTTACATGCTTCATGCAATATTCATGAAAGATCTTCTAAAGTTATTATACAAAAGAAAGAAAAAAATAATAATATACAAACCTATATATGTTTCTTATACTTCAAAAACTCTAAGATTAACGAAGCATATCAGTATATAATTTAAGATTCTGATACCATGTGCATTATCTGTTTTGTATTTCTATACCGTATTATATAGAACTGGTTGATTGCGTGATTAATATTTTTTGTTAAATCGATATTTTTTATTAACCACTTCGAAATGGTTGACTTAGATGAAGTATTGATTAGCTATTTGTTAGGTAAAAAGATTTTAAAAAAAGACAAAGTTTAAGAAAATAGGTAATGGTCTACGTCAGCAAAAAGTTATACTGTGACATTTGTGAGTTTAGATTTACTTTTTTGCTTGCTATGTTCGGAGGAAGGGGCAGTGCCTGTAGCCTTTTCTGGCTCTCCTGAACCAATTAGATCGATGACATTGATTTTTCAACTTGACCTAGCAGATGTATAATGAAAGAATGTTCTGTTCTTTTTAGACATAGTGTATGTAGTGCCATATTATGCAATGTGTTCGTTTTTGAAACACTGAGTTGTGATCTGAAGTGACTAGGTCACTATTTCTAACAAACTGAGTGACCACATACAGACATTTAAGTCAAGACATGAGCATTTTAAATCATGTTTTACTAGCTAAGAGGGATTTTTCATTAAAAGTTTTACCTTCCTTTTTCTGAAAACACCATATAAACTTTTGGCTCTTTTTGAATTACTATCATGTTTATCTGCACGCTACGCTGATTCTGATCTTCAGTCTATACAGTCATAAGTCCTTCCATTTTAAGCATCATATTAGATCAACTGAAAAATAAGGTCCTGACTGTCAACGGAGTAGCTTCTTAAGCACTTGACATAATTCTCTCTCTGTTGTCGCATATTGTTCCCACTGTAGACGTTGCAAGATATAATGTTTTGGCAATACAACTTAGTTTTACTTTCGCATCAAGTCTTTTTAAAGCATCAAGTTTAATATCCAGTGTAATCCCTTTACGGTTCCGTTTTACATTATTGCTTTCAGGTCTACTTGATACCTTCTTTACAGATATCTTAAATTAAAGGCAAATCCAACAGTAGAGACGATTAATTATCCACAACAAATAAGTAGTCAAAAAAAAAATAGGAGTAAGAAAGACCTGATTTGTCAGAGTGGGAAATTATCTTATTTCTACTGATGCAATCATGAAAATGAGAAGGAAAAATGAATGACTGGGGAAGAGAAAGTACTATATGACTACAGTTAGCTGAAGCTTCCCCAGATTTTTAGACAATTCACCCCTTACACGTCTGACTTAAGACATAAGTACACACACACACACGCACACCTA
>NC_068984.1:80931206-80940037 GCF_001194135.2 Octopus bimaculoides
TATATATACATATACATATATAAAACCACCGTCGGTCATTCTGTCATGGATGACCATGGGATTGAACCTAGAAAGTTCCGGGCAAGGTTGTTTATGAAAGAGCAGCAGATGCCCATGCATACTAGTCTCCCCTTTCCACGCTAACGATGTTATCCAATGGAAAGAAAAAGGCCGATACAGCTTGACACCAGTGACGTCGCAACTCATTTCTACAGTTGAGTAAACTGGAGCAATGTGAAATAAAGTGTCTTGCTCAAAAACACAAGACACGGCCCAGTCTGGGCATCGAATTCGTTACCTCGTGATTGTGAGTCCATGTTTCTAATCATTGAGCCATATGTATATATGTATGTATGTATGTACATACGTACGTACGTATGTATATATGTATGTATGTATGTATGTATGTATGTATATGAATCTGACAAGCCTCTGCACAATTTCCTTTCATCTACCACGTGTCATTCGTAAACCATTTTAAGTTGAAGCCATCAAAGACACTTGTCCAACGTAAAGTGCCGTGTGACCGGACTCAGGACTACACAGCGAGCTTCTTAATTCCTGGGTCATGTCGGATTGAGGCCTTTCACTTTACGTTTCACATGTCTTCCGTATTCTACTTTGTCTCCAATGCGTTAATGTTTCCATTGCCGTATATCTCATACAATGTAATTTTTTTTCTTTCCGCGTCTACATCGTTATTATAGGAAAAGGAAGGAGAATGGAGTTTCCTCTCACAAATCATGATGTCAATAGTTTCAAATTAGTTGATTGATGATATTTTTGGCGTGTACAAAATTGATAACTAGAAATGTATTTCTCTTCTTCGCAAGATAGTAAAGTACTCTAAATGTAAATTGTTACCGCAATCTTTCTTGTTGCCATTCAATAAACTGAAACGAAAAAAAAATTGAGCAATAATATTACATTTAATATAAAAATCGTATTAAATAGGTAGAGTTGGAAAACGCTGTGTATGATACGTAGGGTTGTTTGGGATAAATTGTTTTCCTTGTTTTCTTCCCAGTGAGCTTTGGAATAATTGATTTACTGTATTTAGCTTAGTAGCAGTAAAATAAACTGCAGACTTTTCAAACACTTATAGCCTTCTCTTTTTTCAAGTGAGTTACTTTGGAAAAGATTTCAAAATTATTGGCAAATGAGTGGTGAATTAAGATTCCAAGTTCAATGTTTCCTTTCATTCTTCTTGAACTTGGTAAATAATTAAGAAAGAAAATTTTTAATTTGCTAATCAGTGTATTATTTCACGTATGTCAATGCGCGATACGCAGCCGTTTCTGCAGCTGCCCACTTGACTTGCACATTTCCACCATATCTCCCTCTCACGATATTCACCGGATCAGCCTGATCCCTCTTCTGAGAATGTTCATAACTGCGGGTCAGACACATTAGATTGTTCCATGCACTTCTTTTTTTCTTTTTCTTTCTTTTTTTTGTGTAAGCCTGACATTTTAAAACGATTTATCTCCAGGCGTTTTTTTTTTTTTCTATCTTCGTTTTCTGTCTTCAGTTTGTACCAGTCTTCTGTCTTCGTTTTTCTTATTCTTCTATCTTCTGTCTCTTCTTTTCTGTTTTCTTCCAAACTTTTAGCTTGTAGTGAACCAACAAGAAAAATGGATGAGAGTGATAATTCAAAGCCGTTGGAAAAGTCGTGGACGGGCAGTAATGTGAAGAAGGATTATATTATGCGTCGGAATTTGATTGAAATATATTTGACAACGTCCCTACCATCAGCCTACATTATCTATTTCTTGCAACAAAACTGTCATCAATTATTGGTCAAGCTTTTAGCCATTACTGTAAAGTCTTACACTATATCGCCACGATACATACAAAGCCGCGGTAATGACGTCAGCAGAACATACAGCCTTTCACTTGAAAATGTGGTTGCAATAACTTCCACATTTGATCAATAATTACCATACTTTTCGTCAACCTAATTATTTCAAAGGTTTCACCTGAATTTCTTTTACGATTCTGCACAAAAGGGGGAGAATAATACATTCTAATAATTTAACTAATAACCCAGCGTGTCGGATTTAAAATAGTAAAGGAACATTTTCGGACGAAAGAATGGAATATTATGAAAGCTTCTTCAAATTGCTGAAAAGAAGTCTTTAATTAATTCCTGTGAGTGGCGTGCACTGTAAGGCAAGCCAAATCTTCGGTCCATATTCGATTCACGGTTGAATTAACTCTCTTCTTTTATACTACTAATGCTATTAGGAACACTCGCTGAAACTTCACAACTTGACATTTTCTCCGCCTTCTCCTCGGAATGTTGAATAGCAGAAACGATTAATTCGACCTCATTATTTCACTGATATTTATTTTATCAGCGCCGGGTGAGTGAAAGGAAAATTAACCTCGGTGAAATATGAACTCTGAGCATAAAGAAACTCATCGTGAAAGACATTTTGTTCGACGCTCAGCCACTTCAGTCATAATGATTTCTACTTTAAGCACACGGACATAAATTTGTGAGGAACTTGACTGATACTTTATTTTATCGACCCCGAAGAGATGAAAGGCAAGATTCATCTCGGCAGTATTTGAACTCAGGACGTAAAGGGACAGAATAATTACTGCAAAGTACTTTTTCTGACTCTCTACCGATTCTGCTAACTCACCGCCCTCTATAGATAATAATGATGACGATGATGATACTTTCTTTATTGACCACCAAGACCGAACGCAAAACATAGATGACGATACACGGACGAAGGACTGTGAGGTTAAATGTGTCAACAGCAAACAACGATTAACAGAGAAATTAAATCAACAATATGCTTCCCCAATAGGAGTGAGTTCCACCGTAAGATGACCAAAGAGACCTCATGCACATTGGACCCCTTAACATCAAAGGCTCCTCAGGAAAACACCCTCTCCTCTCCCTTCCGTCCTCACGCACTTTGGACCCCTTAACACCAAAGGCTCCTCAAGAAAGCACCCTTCCATCTGTGTGGCAGCAAAAAAGAAACAATCTCACATGTGAGTGAGTGTAGCAAACTGGCCCAAAAGCATTATAGAAGGAGGCACGATAACGTGGCTAAGTTTATTCACTGGAGACTGTGTGAAAAGTACGGTCTGAGCATAGCATGGAAATGAAACAAACATGAACCAGAGGGTGTCACTGAGAACAATGAATATAAGATCCTATGGGATTTTACAATCCAATGTGACTCCCTAATCGATGATCGGAGACTAGACATAGTTGTGGTCGAGAAAAGAAAAAAGGAAACCTGGGTCATAGATATTGTCACACCTGGGGATGCACGCGTAGATAACAAAGACATAGTAACGATGGAGAACTACAAACTACTAAAAGACGAAATTGCAAGAATGTGAGCAATTAGGAGAGTAACAGTTATACCAGTAGTTGTAGGGGTACTCGGAGCACTAACAACCAAGTTCGAGAAATATGTCGGAGAAATTGGAAAAAAAATCTGCTGAAGACAGCTAGGTTTTGAGATTGGTGCATGGGTATTGAGTGTCTGCCACGATCAGTTAGCATCCAGTTAACATCGAGACAATGGAAAAGAAATGAAAGAGAAACTGAGGATATAGTATTTCCGAAGACTGAGGCTGGTGTTGCGCTCAAAATTGACTGGATGGAATAAAATCCAAGCAGTTAATACGCGGGCAATAGCATCAGTTTGGTCTGGAGCGGGAATCATAAAATGTAAAAGGAGAGAAGTGAAGAAAATGGATACCAAGACCAGAAAAATGTTGACAGTATACAGAGTCTTCCACCCTAAGAGTGACACCGATAGGCTGTATTTGTCCAGAAGAAACGTGGGAGAGGTTTGATCAGTTGCCGGGACTGTATCGAAAGAGAGGAAAACAGTTTAGAGTAGTATATAAAAAATGCCGTGAAACCGCTGCTGAAATACACGAAGAAGGCCGATGTCATCAAAACTGAAAATTGTATAACTAAAGAAATGAACAGAAAAAAGAAAACGTACGGTCAGTTCGCAAGAGATGTGAACGCGAAGACAGATACAGAGGACGGTTGTTATGGATGAAGAGTGACCTGAAGATAGAGACAGAAGCACTCATATGCGCAGCTCAAGAACAAGCATTAAGGACCAGCTATATGAAGTGCAGAATAGACAACACTACCGATAGCGACAAATGCAGAATGTGTGGTGAGAAGGATGAAACGGTATGGCACTTCGTTAGTGAATGCCCGAAATTGGCACAACGCGAATACAAAAGACGCCATGACAATGTGGCAAGAATGATCCATTTGGAGCTCTGTGGAAATTACGGCCTTCAAAGAGCAAAGACGTGATATGAGCAAACTCCAGAAGGAGTCACCGAAAATGAGAATTGCAAAATCCTGTGGGATGCAATGATCCTGTGCGATCATCCGACCAGACATCTGAAACCGGACATTGTTGTGGTGAATAAAAAAGAAAGAACATGCATGATAATCGACATAGCATGCCCCGGTGACAACACGATCAATGTGAAGGAAGAAAAAATAAGCAACTATGAAGATTTGAAATAGGAAATACGAAGGTTGTGGTCAACGAGAGTAGACGTGATACCAATAATAATTGGTGCACTTGGAAGTATCAGCACTCAACTACCAACATGGCTGGAAAAGATTGGTGCAAATATGAAGGTAGAACACCTACAAAAATCAGTAGTGCTTGTAACTTCAAAAGTTCTTCGAAGGGTCAACAAGTGTCTGCTGGCTGTGGACAGCTGACAATTTCTATCATACCCAGCAAACGAAGCTCACCTCAAGGAACCTTGTGACTGCCATCAACATATGGGCTGTTACTTTAGTCCGCTATAGTACACCCATCCTGAGATGGACACAAGCGGAGATCGACCAATTCGATCGCACTACCCGAAAGTCAATGACAATGCATGGTGCTCTCCACTCTTAGGCAAATATACATAGGCTCGACATGAAGAGAGATAAGGGTGGAGGGGGGCTGATTAGCGTACGGGAGTGCCTCAACAGTGAAAGAAGAAACATGGCAGAATATTTGATAAACAGCAAAGAAGACCTGCTACAGGTATGCTGCTAATGCAGAAGGAGTTAACAAAACTGGACTTGAGAGTACTAATGAATTCCGAACAAGAACAGCCAACGGGAGAGAAGAAACCCTACTCCGTATGGAATTACATGATCAGTTCCACCGTGAAACCAACAAATTAAAAGGCCATGAAACATCATGGAGGTGGCTAAAAAAGAATACTGAAAGCCTAATCATCGCGGCTCAGGACCAGGCATTGAATACCAACTCAGTGAAAAAGAATATATACCACACGAGTGCATCGGGCCTCTGCAGAATGTGTGGGAAGAGGGTCGAAAGTGTGACTCACATTGTTAGTGCTTGTGAAAGTCTTGCGCAGAAAGAGTACAAGCGTAGACAAGACAAAGTAGCCCAAAACCGCCATTGGTTACTATGCGTAAGTATGGATATAAGGTTACGGGTGCTTCGTACCAACATGCACCAGAAAAGTGGAGGTCAAAAATCCTCTGGTACTTTGATTTCCAGACAGACAAAGTATTAGAGCACCGAAGGCCAGATATAGTAACCTTTAGGAGAGACAAACAAGAGTGCCTAATAATAGATGTAGCAGTGTCAGGAGATCAACACATCATCATGAAAGAAAATGAAAAAGTTTATAAATATGGAGAACTGAGAATTGAGATCGCTAAGATGTGGCAGCTACAAGAGTTATCCCTATTATCATCGGAGCATTAGGTTCAATACCATCCAATCTGAAAAAAACATCTGAAAAACTTAGAAATACCCTACAATCTAGATGTATTGCAAAAGTCGGCATTACTTGGAACTGCATGTGTATTGCGTAAAGTACTGTCTGTCTGAGGTCCTTGTTGTGACTTGACAAACAGTCCAAACCCCTGGTAGACACAATATCTTCAATCAACAACCTCATAATAAGTTTAATAATAATAATAATAATAATAATAGTAATTATAATAATAATAACTGTTTCAAATGATGGCACAAAGCCAGCAATGTTAAGAGAGGGTGTAAGCCGATTACATCGATCCAGGTTTTCAACTGGTACTTATTTTACCGACCCCGAAATGATGAAAGGTACAGTTGAACTCAACACGATTTGAACTCAGAACGTAAAAAGCCGGAAGAGATTCTTCCGAATCTTTACGCATTGAGTTCAAATACTGCCAAGATCAACTTTGTCTTTCATCGTTTCGAGGTCGACAAAAACAAAATACCAGTCAAGTACTAGGGTCGATATAATTGACTTAACTCCCTCCCCGAAACTTGCTGACCGTGTGCCAAAATTCGAAACCATTATTATTATTATTATTATTATTATTATTATTATTATTATTATTATTAATGTTTACATGAATGCGAGAACCCTTTGTATCCTCTTGTGTTGTCTCTTATGTATAATTCATATTAGCTCTTGTGGCCAATAAAAGAATGAATTACTACTACTACTATTACTACTACTACTATTGGCAGTGAGCTGGGAGAATCGTTAGCACCACTGGACTAAATGTTTAGCAGTAGTTCGCCCGACCTTACGCTCTGAGTTCAAATTCCTCCGAAGTCGACTATACCTTTCATCTTTTCGGAGTCCATAAAGTAAGTAGCAGTTGAACACTGGGGTCGATGTAAACGACTCTTTCCCTCCCCAAAAATTGCTGCGCTTGAGACAAAATTTGAAACCATTAATACTACTACTACTATTATTATTTTCTTGAATAGGCATCTAATTTATATTTAATATTGGAGATATTTTCATTTATCCATATTGTTGATATCCATAATTAACGTCTCTATACATTTCTCTTTTTCTCTCTCAGTTTCTCTTCCTCTCTGAATTTATATGTGGCTGTGTGGTTAAAGGCGAATCCGAGCTGGCAGAATCGTTAGCAAGCTGGGCAAAATGCTTTGCGATATTTCATCCGTCTTTATGTTCGAATTTTGCCGAGGTCGACTTTGCCTTTCATCCTTTCGGGGTCGATAAATTAAATACCAGTTGAGTACTGAGGGTTGATGTAATCGATTTACATCCGCACTCGAAATTTTAGGCTTTGTGCCAACATTTGAAACCAATATTTGTTCCGATTCTCAGTACTTACTGAGTTCAAATCCAGTCGAAACCAGGGTTATCTGCCATCATTTCGGTATCGATAAGAACAAGTTAAATCCAGGTTGCCGGATTATGGAAATTGTAAAAGAGTCAGACCGGATACCGTGCTAAACTTGTTTCAGTTTTTTTTTTGTTTTTTTTTTTTTTGCCTGTATGTAAATTAGGCTTCATCCGTCTTGTCTGGTTTAACACCACCACCTGGTGCTCCGGATGCCTTCAATGGGTCCACTTTGATGCAAGCATTCGTGTCAGATATTCAGTCAGGCGATACCGCTTTATGTTTCGACCAGCCCATAAAAGTTCATGGACACCACCTTCCTTCTTGACTAAAACATAGAAAAAGCAATTCTGTATATGTTTACAGTGTAAATGTAATTATGTGAGGTTTTCTCTCATGTAGATGTAACTATGTGAGGGTTTCTGTTTATCGCGGTATAGTTTGTTCTAAAAGAACACCCACGTTTAAATGGGAATAAATATTACCTCTGAGTATTAAAATTGTCTCTGTCACTTATATGTATTTTGTAACTATTAAATATTGTTCATGTCTATAGATAAGGTCAACAGATTGTAATTTGAGGTAAATCTAGTTGTTATTACTTGAAAATCCAAAAACGGTATACAAAACCCCCTTCATTACTTTGTTGTTGTTGCAGCTGCTGCTGCTGTTGTTGCTGTTGCTGTTCTTGTTGTTCTTGTTGTTTAGCTCTAAGTCGGCGCTTGTCGAGCGGTTCGATGAACAAAAAACTTTCAAGCCGCCGTGGCTACCACGCCTTACTATCAAGAATTCTGAAAGCCGGATTACATTAACAAATACGTCCCTTTTCAAAAAGAACAGTAGAGTGTGGTTTCAGAGAGATTTGGCCGCTATTTTAAACAAATTGAATGACCATGTGGAAGTTCCTTCGTTGACTTGTTATTGGTACTGCTGCTGTTACTGCTGCTGCTTTTAGTCCCATTGTATTTCGATGTCGTGGTTTCAATCGATTTCTACTCCCGCCCATAACTTAATAGTCAATAGAACTGACAATGTCAATCTAAAACAGCTATGAAAAAAATAGAAAAGCATGTGAGGAGAGGCTAGGGTACGGATGTTGGGAGAGGAAGATAAATGCTTCTTTTCAAATACTGAAAATTGTTAAAGAATTTGCAAGAAACAGAACCTTAGTTCGTTATCGTCAATACCACTTGTTGCAAAATAGCACTCCAGGATTATAGAATTTTCTGAATAAATAGGTTTGTTTGAATATTTTGTATGGATGCATAAGTGTGTGTATGTGCGGATGTACATCCATGTATATAGTCATTCATGCATGTATATATATCTGTTAGCTTCCATTTTTTTAAAACTATTTGGATTCTTCCTATAAAGACGGAGCTCATTTCTAAGAAAGAAGCAAGTTTCTGTCGCTGGAATTTCGATAATTACGGTAAATAGTTACATATATGTACGTACGCATGCATGTATGGTATGTATGTATTACGTATGTATGTATGCATACATATGATGTGCATGTGTGTATGCATGTGTATGTGTGCAATGTAACTCCATCTGTTTGCGTCTGTTTGTTCATGTCTTAACAAGAGGTCATTTTCAATTCGAAAAGTTAAAAACCATGAATCTGAGGTGAGGTGACTAATTTGGTAATTGTGTTTACATGTGAGTGTATGTATGCATATATATATATATA
>NC_068984.1:80941649-80948636 GCF_001194135.2 Octopus bimaculoides
CTCTCTCTCTCTCTCTCTCTCTCTCTCTCTCTCTCTCTCTCTCTCTCTCTCTCATAGAAGAGCTAATTAGCGATAAATATGTGACACAGTGAAAATTGTAATTAAAATTATAATTATAATTCGATTAAAGTTAAGTGCGTGAAAGTTTCTTTTCATTATTTCTAGACTTGTTTCGATATGTATATATTTCATCACCACATCTTTATCTGAAAATTGTCCCCGAAATATACAGTCGAGGCAGATACATTGAAACGCATCTGCAGATAATGGAAAGAACATTTTACATACATAAAATATAACAGTTTGTAGACTGCTGAAAATAGCACACTGCTTTGAGTATCCATTCTCACACTGACTGAAATGACAATATAAACAATCACCTGAGGAAACGCATCTTACACCTTGGATGGATGATAGTGATTAATCAATATGTTAGTTATATCATCTCATCAGTGCACTACGAGTGTAAAAATGTGTCGAAACAATTGTAGTAATTTTAAATAAAGAATGTCGTTCAATCCATTGTCTATTATTTGTATGTTTGTGTGTGTGTGTGAGAGAGAGAGTCTTTGTGCATGTGCTTGTCCCTCACCACCGCTAGGTAACTCGTGTTGGTTTGTTTACGTCCCCTGTAACCTAGCAGTTCGGCAAAAGAGTATTTATTCTCCCCGACTGGTGATATTGACGCAGTTAATGTTCAGATAGAACATTTGTCATTCGATGTTTGCAGGAAAATGTGCGGGTTGAATTATCTAGAGGAAATGTGAGCTCAAGTACTTATTAAAGTGTTTAAGAGAAGGATGGGGTAAAATATTTAGTAGAAAACATGTGAGGTGAGACAGAGCAGAGGAATTGATAGGAGGAAGGATTAGATGAGGTGAAATGTTTAGTATAGGATTCTGAAGGCGAGACACAGCAGAGGAAAGTAGACAAACCTATCGGGTGGATTGGAACAGAGGGGTGTAACGCAAATTCAGAAAACAGGCTATTGTAATTAGCAACAAAAACGATAGATGGAGAAAGCAGCGCATCTATGAGCTAATATAAGCGTCTTTGTATGAATGGATACAATAACGAGCAAGCTAGTAAGAGTTTAGTACAAGAGATCATATCTCACCACTGACTCTATTAACCACGATACTTAATGCTCAATGGCTCAGATCATCTAGTAGTCAAGAAGTAGCACAGATTTAAAATAACTTGCCGCAGTGCAGTGGCAACATTTCAAAAACTAAGAGCATTTCCTTTTGTGGATCTGCAGTAACCACTGCAATACTTCGTCTTAACTCAGAGTTCTCTTAACTTCTATATTGTATCAACATAAGGAAATTTCTAACATTACACGTTTAAATTCATGCTTATGTATTCCTTTCTACTCAAGGCACAAGGCCCGAAATTTTGGGGGAGGGGGCCAGTCGATTAGATTGACCCCCAGTACGCAACTGGTACTTAATTTATTGACCCCGAAAGGATGAAAGGCAAAGTCGACCTAGACGGAATTTGAACTCAGAACGTGAAGACACATGACATACGGTTAAGCATTTCGCTCGGCCTTCTAACGCTTCTGCTAATGTATAAAAGCTTCATCTCTTTAGTTTCGTTCTATGAGCGTTTTGCTCTTATATGTACTGCACCGTTAAGGCGACGAGCTAGCAGAATAGTTAGCACGTAGCCGAACAAAATGCTTAACTGCATTTCATCTGTCTTTACATTCTAAGTGCAGATTCCCTCAAGGTCGTCTTTGCTTTTCATCCTTTCGGGGTCGCTGAATTAAGTACCAGTGAAACACTGGTCTCGACGAGATCGACAAAGCCACCTCTCCCAAAATTTCAGGCCTTGTAACAATAGTAGGAAGGATGTGTATTGTACCATCTTTTTAAATCTACAATCTCTTTAGATTATGTTCTTTAGATCGCTTTAATCATCACCACCAAGGCCATTCTAGAGCCCCAACTGTGTGAGCTTATCGTTACACTACCTCACTCATTACAGGAGTGTACTGTTTTTCTTTTTGCTTTTAGTGTTTTCTGTTTTTGTATATTTTTTACGTTGGGACGTAGTTGCTAATTTGCATCGAAATATCACAAGTCAACAAATGGTTGGCTCACTAGAACTGCTACTCATGAGGAGAGAGAGTGTGCTACTTAAGGGGAGAGAATCGCTTCAAAGTTCCTCTTTTTTATCTTTTTGGTCATAGGCTCGAAGGGATAACAAGCAAAGTCTCTCCTAATATGATTCGAACTCAGAATTTTGAGAGCCAGATTTAAACTGCAAGGCACTTAAGTCCAACGTCCAACCGTTTCTGCAACACCGCCAACTTCTTTCGATATCTACAGTAATAGGCAGACAAGACTTTCGAAAGTTAAATCTGAATGGATTTCGAGTAGAATTCATGCTGGTTGACATTCGTCTGTCAATTTGATTGACACCATAAAACAAAGTGATGGCTACGTCTTAAAGACTGAAGTTGTATCAAATAGCATTTTGGATAGGTTTATTATGACGCAGCATCAATAAATGTAAATGATAGGAACACTTTAAAATGATGCAGTCAATATCTTTTGTCTGACTGAGAAGAAATAGTGGAAAACAACTAGAACACAACAGCTGCTAGCTACTGTCACAATCACCATCACCACCAACAGCATTGTCCTCTCTATCTTTACTACTACTACTACCTACCTCCCTACAACAACAACAACAATAATAATAACAATAATAGTAATATTGCTGCTGTTACTACAACTACTACTACTTCTACTGTACCAACGACGATGGCGACGCTGACGATGATCAATACGAAAGTAAAATGAAATTATTGGTTCAGTAACTGTAGGAAAAAGATAATATGTTAACCAATTATAAAACGAGTTTATTGGAAATTTAATGCTAATACTTTTGACAAAGCTATGAAGGTGAAAAACTCATTTTCCTAGCTGTCTATCCAGACAGGTAATTCATAATTCTCTCACTGGCTCGCAATTGTGAGCCAGTGTCCGTAATCAAGATACTTCACTCTAAAAGCCCAGTCCATTGAGTTCTATATATATCATAAAGTAGTTCCCATCTCCGTTGGCATACACAAAATACCTCTGTGAAAGATCCAAGTGAAATTAGATTCAATGAATATTTCTCCTCCACTGAATAAAACGATACTGTTTCAGCAATTTCTTCCTGCCACTGGTTCATAATTGTGTCCGTATTTTAGATACATTGACGGATATAAATAATTGAGAATATATGTTCTTGAACTAAGTTTCATAAGTTCAAATTCACTGCAAACATTTCGTTGAACATTTTGTGATGGCGCATCTGATTCTACAGTGTCTCTACTGTCAAACTTATGGGTCTAGGTACTAGGTTGTTGTTTAACTTCATGTCAGCTCTAAACAGAACAAACTAATCAAAAACATTTCAACCATAAACATCTTGTTTTGTTGTTTTGTTTTGATTATGTTGTAGTAAGTGTAGAACAAGATTATCTACTGCCTCCTTGCTTCTTTAAGACTTTATTGTGGGGTTGGAGGAAGAGCTGAGTGCTTTTACTAGAATGTTTAGCAATCATGAAGAATCTGTTCCGTTTGATCATATGTGCCATTTCGTTTGAGTACGTTACAGGGTTGGAGCCAACGTTCTATCTAGGATCAAGTTAGTATCTCTATTTTCTCACCTCTACAAAACGAATGTTGAGCAGCGTCCTTCAGATTACTATGTAGCTGAGAATGTTTTTATGACATACCCAATATACATGCGATTTTAATCACAAGAAATAAGTAGATAAACTCTCTCTGCTTGGAATCGTGTTATTATCTCAGTTAGTAGTGTCGTAAAGTGAACTACGTCTACATCCGCATCAGTTGATCACAGGATAAAAAGGAGAAGAAAATAAAATAGTACTAAAAACTTAGAATTGATTACTAGGATAACATGGCCTGCAGATTGTCGTAGGTTTCGTTTCCGCTTTATAACTATAGATTTATAAAAGCTCCAGAAAGAAAACTTCTCCGGACTATCTTACATAAATATCTCCCTTGGACATTTCTCTCATGATCATAATATCGCTAATAAAAATGTGCTTTCTTTAATATTTTTTTTTCTTTAATTTCATTCAATTTGCTATTTGAGTTCAACAATATATAAATTTTTGTCGGTTTGTGTTTACCCATGTAAAATAACGGTGAGTATACAAGCCCCATATCAATCCTATCAGAACAAACCTATGAACAAAGGCATTCCAACAGTGACCATCTTATCAGCTATACTAGCATAAATAATATTTTATCCTGATATGAGTATAGTTGCAGTAAAACCCCAGTGCTCAATTGCTACTTATTTTATTGATCCCGAAAGGATGAAAAGAAAGTTTGGCGGTATTTGAAATCAGAACGTGAGGACGGACAGCATACCGTTATCTATTATTGCCCGGAGTGCTAACGATTCTGCCAGCTCGCTGCCTTTTTAAAAGGTAGTAATATTGGTAAATATTTTAATACTATATAAACACGCACATACAAACACACACATTATATGAACGTATGTATATATATCAAAAAGGCAAAGGGGCCAAAGGTCCTTCCCTAGCTATAGGTTCAAAAGGCCAATTTATAGATTCTGGGCCGTATATATTTCTCACTTTAACGGGACGCCGGTCCATTGCATGATTACTGATTTTTGCCAGCTGAGTGGACTGGAGTTTCTTGATAGATAGATAGATAGATAGATAGATAGATAGATAGATAGATAGATAGATAGATAGATAGATAGATAGATAGATAAAGGCGGCGAGCTGGCAGAAACGTTAGCACGCCGGGCGAAATGCTTAGCGGTATTTCGTCTGCCGCTAAGTTCTGAGTTCAAATTCCGCCGAGGTCGACTTTGCCTTTCATCCTTTCGGGGTCGATTAAATAAGTACCAGTTACGCACTGGAGTCGATATAATCGACTTAATCCGTTTGTCTGTCCCTGTTTGTACTCTCTGTGTGTAGCCCCTTGTGGGCAGTAAAGAAATAAGTTAGATAGATAGATAGATAGATAGATAGATAGATAGATGTGTGCGTATGTGTGTGTGTTTATTAGCTACGCAGGACCGAACACAGAGGGGACAATACAATGTAGAATTTTTCTTTTCGAAAATGATCAAAAGGGATCAAAAACGTTTTGGGACGTGTACACAAGGAGATAACAAGGTGTCGTTTTTAGCAATTAGAGTTCCCAAAAGGGGGAGTAAATATAATGCTGACTAGAGTTATCCGTGGAAAGAAAAACATACCAAAAGAACTACGGTAACCTCGGAAAAAGGAAAACAATATGAGAGAAAGTGCCCTCTCTCTTTTTGTTTAATGGGTTCATGTTCAAAGTGGTTCTGTCATTCAGGCGTACCAACTTTGCTACAATTATCTACCTTCTATTAAACCTTTCATTAGACAAAACTTCCCTCTCTACTCTTACCTTCCTTTTCAAGTGATACTTAAAAAAGTTGATGAGAGGTTGGCCAGAGAGGAAAGTATTTGTCTCTAAACCTTTCAAACGAATCCACCATACACATCCTTTCACCATAGCCACCTGTTGTTGGCACTCTCCGTCGAGGGTTCCAGTTAATCCGATCAACGGAACAGCCTGCTCGTGAAATTAGCGTGCAAGTGGCGGAGCATTCCACAGACACGTGTACCCTTAACGTAGTTCTCGGGGATATTCAGCGTGACACAGTGTGACAAGGCTGACCCTTTGAAATACAGGTACAACAGAGACAGGAAGAAAGAGTGAGAGAAAGTTGTGGTGAAAGAGTACAGCAGGGTTCGGCACCATCCCCTGCCGGAGCCTCGTGGAGCTTTAGGTGTTTTCGCTCAATAAACACTCACAACGCCCAGTCTGGGAATCGAAACCGCGATCTTATGACCGCGAGTCCGCTGCCCTAACCACTGGGCCATTGTGCCTCCACTCCATAGCCACCAGTACGATGAAAACTGCCTTGCCTTCCCGGTTAAGGGAAGGTGGCGGGGCAATATTTATGATAGACTAGGCTGACAACCAGACTCGTCTCACAAGTGACAGTGGCCGCTCGACATAGGCCCACAGGTCTGAAATATTTGGACATTGCTCGAATGCGTGCAGAACGCTTTCGTCGTCGTGTTTAGAGAACAACTTTTCTTTGCTATGTTATATTGAAAACACGGTAGATTAATATTTTATATCAGTGCTTTTTATGTTTCCAGTATATAAAAAAAAGCTATTGCAATTCGTTTGTTATATGTGTGCTACGCCTGGGTAGATTTGTTGAAGACAAGCAGTTGCCAACGCATGCAAGTCTCTCTTCTCTATAAAACCGATGTTTAAGGGAAATGCAAACGAGTTAGGCCGAATGCTGTCCTAGTGGGGGGTCGCTGTCAGAACGAAAGGAAGTGGAAGAGATGATGTAGAGTTATCTTTCCCGACCCTGCCTGGATATGCGCATTTTTATCAACCCTCGAAAGGACAAAGACAAAGTTGGCCTTGGCAAGATTTGAACTTCCAGTGCAGATTACCGAAACAAATATCGCAGGACATTCTATCCGACACTCTGGTAACTCTGTCAGCTCGCCAATCTTGTAATACAGTTATTTCGTTTTAAGTGTCATTTATAGTGAGGGGCAATTTAGTAGAGAGATACGTCATAAAGAAACAATACTCCCATTTCAAACTGAAACCAGTGTTTTTATAGCTGCTGTTGCTGGTGTAGCTGTTATAGTAATTGTTTGTGTTGTATATTTTACTGTGCAACCCAAAAAAAATGGCTTACATAATGTGTTTCAGGATTCAAGTGACGGCTTGATTGCGTAAGAAGGGTGGAAGGTGAAGGTGAAGTAACGCGTTGGAGTAGGATCAAAGGAGACTTCTATTGATTTGCGTTTTATTAGTCTGACATTTTTGTGACATATTTGTCACATTACATGTATGTGTGTATGTGTGTGTGTATATATATATATATATATATATATATATATATATATAT
>NC_068984.1:80949179-80951104 GCF_001194135.2 Octopus bimaculoides
GTGTGTGTGTGTGTGTGTGTGTGCGTGCGTATGTGTGTGTGTGTGTGGTTAGTTGCTTAACTCTGCTCTATATTTATCAAATAGATCAATGTCACAGCTTTATAGTTTAAGCTTTATTCCTAGCCATTTATGAAGTATATACGTTGCAGTATACCGAGCTAACGTCCGCAACACTGCTTTATGATAGTGAGACCTATTCCAAACAAGAGCAGCAGCTCAGCGTCTCACCGCTACACAGTACCAGATGGATCGTCAGTAATAGGGTCCCAAGTTACCTGCAAGGTATCTAGCCCACTCATTCAATTGCAACAATGACCATGCTGTCTGAGTCACGTACAATGCATATCAGCTGAAAGGATCCCGAAAGACAAGGTATATAGTGAAGTGACTTCAGGTAAGAGGATGCGAGGACAACCCTGTCTTCTTTCAAAGATGTCTGCAATTGAGAAATGATGTTTTCTGATGTGAACGCAGAAATGTGGGAAGTTGTGGTAATCACTCTGCTGGAAGCTGAAAACAAACAAGGGTTTTAAAAAACTACTGGAGCTGCTGAAGTTTGATGAAGAAAAGAAAAATCGACTGGGAAAACAGCATGTCTGGCAGTCAGTACTTTCAAATGCAGTCACTATAGATACTCACATGCCATTTACAAGCAAGTGTCTACAGTCACAACAGCTACTGTTCTGCCAGCAAAACAGAAGCAAAACTTTCCAGGCCCAGATCAACGGTCTATGTATGCCTTCTTTGTACGTATGCATATGCGTGCGCGCGTGTCTCAATGTGTCAATGTGTGTGTGTGTTTGTGTTTGTGTTTGTGTGTGTGTGTCAATGTGTCACTGTGTGTGTGTTTGTCTGTCTGTCTGTCTGTGTCTGTGTGAGTTGAAGCGCTGGCGTGACAGTGTGGTAAAAAGTTTACTTCCCAACCACATGCTTCGGGGTTCAGTATCACTGCCTGGCACCTTGGGTGTCGTCTATTATAGACCCTGGCTGAACAAAGCCTTGTGAGTGGAGTTGGCAGACGGAAACTGAAAAAAGCCCATCCTTTATGTTTGCCTGTGTGTGCATATCTTGTCTGTGTTTCTCCTCCACTATCGTTTGACAGCAGGTATCGGTTTGTCTACATCTTTGTAAGTTAGCGGTCCGTTTAAAGTAGAAGAAAAAATAAGTATTAAGCTCTAAAAGAATTAAGTTAGGTACTGGGAGCGATTCCATCCACTAAAAGTTTCAAGACGGTGTCATCGCTCCCTCAAAGGAGACAGTGGGGTCGGATTGGCCACAAGGAGGGGCACCAACCTTTCTTTGTGGAGCAGCACCAGCGAAGAGACCGCATGGTCTAACATCAACAAGGGAAGAGGCAGAGCAAAGTTCACCCAATTTGATATGGTCGATTTTTACCCGTCTTTATCAAAGGGACCACTGACCAAAGCGCTTTCTTTCGCTGGTATTCACGTAGAAATTATTATGCATGCCAGAAAGACAGTACTGCTTAACAAAGGTTCGGCATGGATCAAGCAATCCGACCCCACGGGCTCCTTTGACGTAGCGATGGCATCGGCCCTACCAGAAATGCCGGGATAATCACAGCTAATGACACCTCTGACGGCAGTGGAAAAGCTCCGCTACCCTAACCACTGGGCCATTGCACCTCCACAATAATAATAGTAATAACAACATTAACTACAATATTAGCAACAACAGTACCTCCTCCATAACCGGCAACGACGATAGCATTACCAATGCCACCTCCACCCCAGCTTCGCCAACGCCAACACCAACAGCCCCGGCTGCAGCAACAGCAATATCGACGATAGCAGCAGCAACACCGGTAGCAGCAACAACATCAGCGGCAACATCGGCAGCAGCAGTAACAACTACAACAGGTGCATCACCGGCAGCACTAGCAGGGGCGGTAACATTACTGAGGC
>NC_068984.1:80952122-80952486 GCF_001194135.2 Octopus bimaculoides
CCTATGGGGCTTTTGTCAAAATCGCCGACTTATACACATCGACTTTCACCTTCAACGATACGACGTGACTGTTCCAAAACCTGTGATAAAGCTTACCGAAAGTGGAACTAGCTTTCCTGATTCTGGACTCAACTTCTTTATTCATCTTAGCAACACTGGACACAATGGAACCAAGATAAGTAAAGGAGGAAACAGTTTTTAATGCTTTCCCATAAACATATACAGTAGGGGCAACAGCGGGAGGATGGTCACACACACACACGCACACACACACACATACACACACATACATACATACATACATACATACATACATACATACATGCATACATACATACATATATGTTTATATATATAAATATAT
>NC_068984.1:80952694-80959054 GCF_001194135.2 Octopus bimaculoides
TTTTATTTCTTTGTTTCTTTTTTTGTTTTTTTGTTTTTTTTTTCTTTACACGACGCACTTAAAAAGAATAGGTGACGCCTTCTTGATAAAAAAAAAGGAAAGAATTTGAACCTTTATGATTTTTTTCAAACCTCACCTCCCCCGCTGTGTTCCCATTTTGTCCTACTTCTTTTTGCACTACGCACTTAAAATGATGGGAGAAGCTTTGAAGGTTAAAAAAATTAGGAAATCGAATTAAAATTAAAATAAAATTTAACATTTAGGCTCTTTCACGCATAGAATATAGAACGCATACTGACTCTCTCATCTCGGTGCCGATTATATATTAATTTGCACATCTCGGTGGCGGTTATATATTAATTTGCACATCCAGCTTAACTTGGTAATGTTTCAAACCCCGCAGGCGGCAGTAATCATCCAGAGATTAAGTGTTAAAAAAGTACTTAAAGTCTATACGAGATTTTCGCTTCATCAGTAACAAGAACCCTTCCATCAAATGCCAGATCGAAATCCCATCAAACCGATATAACTTTTTGCGTTGCCACTGACTGTTTAGTCAGCGTTGAACTATAATTAATTTGATGGGATTTCCATGTAGCATTCGGTGCTAGGCTGCCTGTTGCTGATGAAGCACAAATTACGCTGAAACCGCGTGATGCAACCGCTCCATCTACTGATGCCAACGAAATTTCGTCTGTCGATGTAATCAGTGCTTTTTTAGCTCTTAATATCTGTATTAAATGATTTCTCAGGATAATCACTGCAGCCTACGGCGTTCAGAACAATGCATCTCAATTAAGCTGACTGTGCAAATTAATATTTGCTACAAAGGCTACTTTCGTCATTAATAACTAATAGACAAACAGGCAGACAGACAGTCAGACTGATAGATAGATAGATAGATAGATAGATAGATAGATAGATAGATAGATAGATAGATAGATAGATAATGAAAACACTAAAATTGTCAACTAAAGTTATGAATTGATAAATTTAGAACACACACTATTTAACTTCCTCTCGAAAACACTATGCACAACCCACAAAGGGTTTTGTCTGTTGCTGGAATAAAAAAATAAAAAAAGACGTTTGGTCTGACGAATTCTAGCGTTTATTGCCGCTTCAGTAGTCACCACTTAACCATTTCCTTTCAGCGTATAAAATATTAGCCGATAGCTATTTAAAGTCAGTGCAAACACTGACCAAACTAAATTATTCAGGCTAATTTGCATAAGACTGCAGGTGCTATGAACGCGAATTAATTAATTAATTAATTAATTAATCATAGTACCACTAGGATATAAGATGGAAATGTTTATCTAAGTTCAACTTAAGAATGTGTGTTTTCAGTAACTTTACATTTTAATTTCATTGAAAAATGGAGCCTGAAGTTAAAATACATGTAAGCACATCGGTATCAACTTTGCTTTAATCAAATACGTACGGTCATGTATTGTAGCTGTTGTTTTTAGCCCTAGATCAGTCAAGACATTCCAGTTGCATATTTCTATCGGTCGAGAGATAAAGTAGGCGCAAAAGCGGTAGCAAAAAAATAATAATAATAAATAAACAATAATGAATAAATAAATAAATAAATGAGCTTACTACAGTTGTGCGGGGAGTGTCAGGCACGTAAGAAAATAAACGATAGAGAAATTCATAGAAATTAAAAAGAATAGAAAACAGCAGGGTAAAGAACATGAAAAAAATGAGACAAGAAAAATAAGGAGAAATAAGAGATGTTTGTTGAATTAAAAGATAGTAGTATTTAAAACGATTATATGTAAATAGAAGGATTAACGGAGAATCTTGCCTCTCGCAATATAAAAACATTTCTCATGGCACCAACAGACAAAATGGAAAAAGCGTTGCTTCGGATAGCGAGGGAGATGCATTGCAACAGCCACAGGCTCGACCATAAACCTCTCAGAGAGCCAACTCCGTGTATCTAATACGGGTAGCTATAAGCAATGGGAAGGAAGTGATTAGAAAATGCACAATAGTCATAAAAATTAGATGGATATAGGATTAAATGTAACGGATAGTTACAAGCATAATGGAGGAAGCAATCAGAAAGCGTATAATAGATAAAGGAATTAGATTGATACGTAGTTAAATGCATATAAGAGGTAAAGGCCAAACTACGAACATACAAAATAAAACCAATAAAACGGACGAAATCCAATTTCGAAATATACAAGGACATATGAAAATGTACTGCTTACACACTAGTACTTTTTTTTATATGCATAGGGGTAAGTAAAAAAATTCGTCCAATCAATTCAAGGTAGAAGTAATAATAGAACATGAGCTATAAAACAAAGTTAAATACGATGATATAATATATAATTAACAATATAATAAACATCAGTGAAACCTATATCCTGGTCGATAAAACTTCATATGAAAATAAAATATACAACACATACAAATATATATAAATCAAATACGACATCGGAATAAAAGAATTTAGGATTACAAAAACACATTATTGTAAAATATGAAAAAGTATCCACCAAATTCAAAGTTATGCTGAAAGCAGTAACTTACTCATTCAGTGGCAAAGGTTTCGAAATCGAAAATTTCAAAGAATGTCTACAACAGTTTAGACATTCCGTTTCGCGATTCAATGCAGATTTATCTTGAAAGAGGATAAAATATTTTTCACAAAGGGCATTTCATTGCTTTTTTTCCAAAATAGGCCATTGTATTTTGAGATGGGCAGAAACAGTTTATTGTTATTTCCATACATATTTAAACACCTTGATTTATTTAACGGATATTTAAATAAATTTTCGTAATGATAAAATCACATTTTAAAGTTGTTTTCTGTAGTTCTGGTATAAGTTTTATATGTAGGGCTATTATCGATCACGATCATAACCTTATAAGGAACTCCTTTGAGCAGGAAATTATCATTCAGAGGACAGTTACTAGTATCTTCAAAATTTCACTTAAGGCCGTCATTATATTTATTAAATTCACCAAGCCTACTAGCATTGTACAGGTTAACGAACTAGGCAAAGGTTTTGCAAGAATATCTTTTAGAGTTTTGTTATATATTCTATAATATTTATGGTCTCCGGGAAATTAATAGTAAATTTTAAAATTTTCTAGCTACATTAGTCTTAACAATCACCTTTCTCGTTCTACTTCTGCGAGACCTTCCGGGATTATATTCGCAACTTACGTAATGGATCTGCTGAGAAAATCCGGCACTCTCGAATGCGTCACTGTAGTTCGAAGAGGCATAGTTGCAAGCCGCCTCATCTGTTGGCAAGGAGGAAATCCGTTTACCTATGAAACTAACTATATTATTAAGTTAACAAGGTGGTTAACTGAAACCCTTGTTAATATAGAATATTTTTTCGCTAGGCTCACGATAAGATCTAAGACTGTTGGATTGCAGGTCTAAATTGATATCTAAGAAGTTGACACTACTAAAATTCTTGTGCTGGAAGAACACAATAAAGTTCTTCCTAAGTCTATCGAGTTTATATCCATTTATTACGATTATGGATCACACATATTCCCACCTGTGAAACTTTAGTATTATATCCGGAAAGTAAATAAAGGAGGTACATTAAATAATGTTTCGACATAGTATTTAAAAAAAGGTGGGCGCTATTAATGAAGTAAGCCAAAACATTTTAATTGATTAAATTTCACTTGTTGAGGAACAATCATTAACTTAATCATTAAATTTGGTTGAGAAAAACAAGGGGAATATAGGGAATATAAATCAAGCGTAACAGAATGCAATTGTGAGTGTAGTATACACCTGAGGTTTGGTTCTTAATTATAAACCCGAAACTTATTATTCAGTACCTTACTCATACGACAATTTTGGTTTCACACGTTGCGCAGACACAAAATTATGGTTTCTGCAGTTTTGTCAAATTAACAATACAATGTATAAGATTATTATTGTTAGGGAAGACGACTTTCGTCTTGCATTTAATGGTATATTGGCAAGATCGTTACTGCATCGAATAGAATGTAGTGAGATAGTTATTGAACCAAGCTAAAATATTATCGAGGTCAACTTAGCCATTCATCCTTACGACGTTGATAAATAATATATCGCTCAAGTAATGAGGCATATTCACCTCTACCTCTTTCCCTATTTATCATCTTAGCTGCACTGGGAGAAAAAATGTCATAGAGGACCACTTACAACGGATAACCATTCTCTAAATATGGTGAAGGCTTTAGTCAGGGACTAGCAACATCTTCCAATAAAACAAAACTGATATATTACTTTCACCAGTCAGGTAGATTAGTGGACATCTGAGATTCGGGAAAGGATTCAAGTTTATTTAACATTCAATAAAAACCCAGCAATAATGTTCTTAATGCTAGGCATGCAAAAAGCTTTTTCTGAAAACAAGTCTCTTTCCGTATAGCTCTCCGTTTTGTCTCAAATATATCTCCGTTTTGCATGATTAGCAAACATGAAATATATATCTTCATTATATTTTTACACGGGTTTCTTTTTGCACAGCGTAGACTCAAATAGTATTCTATACTGTTTCTACTCCAATATATTACTGGTACTTATTCAGGACATGCAAGGAGCAAAGTTTATTGTTGCAGTTAACTTTCATCTTCACCGTTTCTTTCACTAATTTAACCCTAAACTTACTTGAAATTTGACCCTAACCTTATATAAACTTGCTTCTAGACATATATACAACAGTATAGAATACTATTTGAATACCATTCCAACAACATTAACTCACCTGCTCAGTCAAAACAAATATAAAAATTAAAACTTACGCATCCACAAATAACTAAAATGAATAACCTCATATGCCCGAAACGCTGTAGAGACGCATACTGGATATGACTTGTGAAAAGCAGCGAAAATTGCCCCGCCTTTGCCAAGCCTACATACTGAACAAGTTAACGATGAAGATCGCTCGACCTACTAAAATTAGCATCCATATTTTATGCCCTAAATTGCACCCTGCCGCTTTTACACGAGGAAAGGTCATACTAGACAACATTGTCTGGGCCATATCCCTAGGACTATAGAGTGAACATTCCAAGATTACCTCTAGTCCTGATACTTCTCAGGGGAAATGCTCTTTGGCTAAAACATCAACAACAACAACGGACGTAATAAGATTGATTGAAGGATAGAAAGACCACAGTATGTCATCCAACTGTTACAGTGAATCCCATACAGTTTAGCACAGCATTTTGGAATGTCTAATATTGTCCTTAACACTGCGGAGGCACAGTAGATCCAAGACAGTCTGTGAGTCACATTTAGCCGCCTAATTACATGGACGCTTAATGTCTGCACTACAAAGAACACCTTGACGCTATATAATAACAACAATTACAACAACTGCTACTTTTTTTTTTATTCATCGACTCCAGTAAAAAGGGATAAAAGGTAAAAAATTTGAGGCTGGTGAGAATTTAATTCAAAGCTTAGAAGGATGTATTTAACCCTTGTAAAACATTTAGTCCAATGCTGTAACATTAACTGTAAAATCCACCAAGCTCAAACTGATAAAAGAATACATTTTATATCGAGAAAATTTATATTATTTCAAAGCAGCATATTTGCAGAAGAGGGTTATTGCTAGTTGAATCAATCACAATACGAACCAAAATTTTCTTCGTAAGTTCCACATTTGTTTTCCCAGTCAAAATACAAACATCGTCATCTATATAGTCATTACGTAATTAATATATAAAAACACATTATTCAATATGAAAGAGATGAGTGAACTGTAAAGCCAAGGGAAAAATTTAAATATTACAGCTTTACTTCCAGATTTACTAATCTCATTCAATTATATATTTTTATACTATAATTACGTAATTATTATATGAATGAGGCTGTTTGTAGTTTAACCATGGAAACAGCTGTAGAAGTTGAAAAGGAAATATTCAAATAACAGTGAAATCTTTGCCTTTTATTCCTCTAGAGATTCTACTCTGAATATTTATTTCAGGCCATTTTTTTTTTTTTTTTTTTTACTCAAAGGAATTTTTGTTATGGATAATTGATTTGAAGAAATTACATATCGGAATTTAATGATGTGTCAAAAAATTGAACTCTTGAAGTCAGTGGATATATTTTTATATTGCTTTATGTGCGTTTATGTGTGGGTGTGTGTGTTGTATGTGTGTGTTGTATGTGTGTGGGTGGCGTGTGTGGGTGTGTGGGTGTGTGAATTTACCGCTCAACAGCCGATTGTTAACAGTACTTTCTTTGTTAAAAGGGCTACTTGCTACTGAAGTCCCCTTTTGTTAAAAACTATCATTTCATGCATACACACGCCCACTTATTAAATTTATAAGATGAGAGTTAATTGAAATGTGACATTTTTCTCGAGATTC